>NW_023994848.1:0-207074 GCF_015586225.1 Lucilia sericata | reverse complement strand
ACTTTCTTTTGATATATTACTTATACAAATACCTTAAGTTCATAAAATTTACCAAATTTGCATATCATTACAATTTTGGTACAGAGTGCATTTCTTGGCACAATGTATTTCCCTATTCACTCAAATAACTTTGTCAGTTTTCAAGCTACGACAGTTTCGTATACATCATTTTAATCCATAAGAAACGCACTTTCTTTTGATGTATCACTTATTCAAAAGTCTTAAGTTCATAAAATTTATAAAATTTGCATATCGTTACAATTTTGGCACAGAGTGCATTTCTCATATACCTCATTTTAATCCGTAAGGAACGCACTTTTTTGATATATAAATTATAAAATAATCTTAAGTTCATAAAATTTGTCAAATTTGCATATCATTACAATTTTGGCACAGAGTACATTTCGAAGTATTTTTTCTTTTTCCTATTCACGCAAACAACTTTGTCAGTTTTCAAGCTAAGAAAGTTGCGTATACCTCATTTTAATCCATAAGAAACGCACTTTCTTCTGATATATCAATATTCAAAAATCTTAAGTTCATAAAATTTATAAACTTTGCATATCATTACAATTTTGGCACAGAGTGCATTTCTTGCCACAAAGTACTTTCCCTATTCATGCAAATAACTTTGTCACTTTTCAAGCTACGACAGTTTTGTATACCTCATTTTAATCCATAAGAAACGCACTTTCTTTTGATATATCATTTATACAAAAATCTTAAGTTCATAAAATTTATAAACTTTGCATATCATTACAATTTTGGCACAGAGTACATTTCTTAGTATATTTTTTTTCCTATTCACCCAATTAACTTTGTCAGTTTTCAAGCTACGACAGTTTCGTATACCTCATTTTAATCCATAAGAAACGCACTTTCTTTTGATATATTACTTATACAAATACCTTAAGTTCATAAAATTTACCAAATTTGCATATCATTTCAATTTTGGTACAGAGTGCATTTCTTGCCACAATGTATTTTCCCTAGTCACGCAAATAACTTTGTCAGTTTTCAAGCTACAAGAGTTTCGTATACCTCATTTTAAATAATAAGAAACGCACTTTCTTTTGATATATCCCTTATTCAAAAAACTTAAGTTCATAAAATTTATCAAATTTGCATATCATTACAATTTTGGTACAGAGTGCATTTCTTGGCACAATGTATTTTCCCTATTCACGCAACTAACTTTGTCAGTTTTCAAGCTACGACAGTTTCATATACCTCATTTTAATCCATAAGAAACGCACTTTCTTTTGATATATCACTTATTCAAAAATCTTAAGTTCATAAAATTTATCAAATTTGCATATCATTACAATTTTGGTACAAAGTGCATTTCTTGCCAGAATATATTTTCCCTATTCACGCAAATAACTTTGACAGTTTTCAAGCTACGACAGTTTCGTATACCTCATTTTAATCCATAAAAACGCACTTACCTTTTGATATATTATTTATACAAGAATCTTAAGTCCATAAAATTTATCAAATTTGCATATCATTACAATTTTGGAGTGCATATCATTACAATTTTGGTACAAAGTGCATTTCTTACCAGAATATATTTTTTCCTATTCACGCAAATAACTTTGACAGTTTTCAAGCTACGACAGTTTCGTATACCTCATTTTAATCCATAAAAAACGCACTTACCTTTTGATATATTATTTATACAAGAATCTTAAGTCCATAAAATTTATCAAATTTGCATATCATTACAATTTTGGTACAGAGTGCATTTCTTGCCACAATGTATTTTCCCTATTCACGCAAATAACTTTGTCAGTTTTCAAGCTACGACAGTTTTGTATACCTCATTTTAATCCATAAGAAACGCACTTTCTTCTGATATATCACTTATTCAAAAATCTTAAGTTCATAAAATTTATAAACTTAGCATATCATTACAATTTTGCACAGAGTACATTTCGTAGTATATTTTTCTTTTTCCTATTCACGCAAATAACTTTGTCAGTTTTCAAGCTACGACAGTTTCGTATACCTCATTTTAATCCATAAGAAACGCACTTTATTCTGATATATCACTTATTCAAAAATCTTAAGTTCATAAAATTTATAAACTTTGCATATCATTACAATTTTGGCACAGAGTACATTTCTTAGTATATTTTTTTTCCTATTCACTCAAATAACTTTGTCAGTTTTCAAGCTACGACAGTTTCGTATACCTCATTTTAATCCATAGGAAACGCACTTTCTTTTGATGTATCACTTATACAAAAGTCTTAAGTTCATAAATTTTATAAAATTTGCATATCATTACAATTTTGGCACAGAGTACATTTCGTAGTATATTTTTTTTTTTCCTATTCACGCAAATAACTTTGTCAGTTTTCGAGCTACGACAGTTTCGTATACCTCATTTTAATCTATAAGAAACGCACTTTCTTTGAATATATCACTTATTCAAAAATCTTAAGTTCATAAAATTTATCAAATTTGCATATCTTTACAATTTTGGTACAGAGTGCATTTCTTGGCACAATGTGTTTTCCCTATTCACGCAAATAACTTTGTCAGTTTTCAAGCTACAAAAGTTTCGTATACCTCATTTTAAACAATAAGAAACGCACTTTCTTTTGATATATCATTTATACAAAAATCTTAAGTTCAAAAAATTTGTCAAATTTGCATATCATTACAATTTTGGTACAGAGTGCATTTCTTGCCACAATGTATTTTCCCTATTCACTCAAATAACTTTGTCAGTTTTCGAGCTACGATAGCTTCGTATACCTCATTTTAATCCATAAGAAACGTAATTTCTTTTGATTAATTATACAAAAATCTTTACTTCATAAAATTTATCAAATTTGCATATCATTACAATTTTGGTACAGAGAGCATTTCTTAGTATATTGTATTTTCCCTTTTCACACAAATAACTTTGTCAGTTTTCAAGGTACGACAGTTTCGTATACCTCATTTTAATCCATAAGAAACGCACTTTCTTTTGATATATCACTTATTCAAAAATCTTAAGTTCATAAAATTTATCAAATTTGCATATTATTACAATTTTGGTACAAAGTGCATTTCTTGCCAGAATATATTTTCCCTATTCACGCAAATAACTTTGACAGTTTTCAAGCTACGACAGTTTCGTATACCTCATTTTAATCCATAAAAAACGCACTTACCTTTTGATATATTATTTATACAAGAATCTTAAATCCATAAAATTTATCAAATTTGCATATCATTACAATTTTGGTACAGAGTGCATTTCTTGCCACAATGTATTTTCCCTATTCACGCAAATAACTTTGTCAGTTTTCAAGCTACGACAGGTTTGTATACCTCATTTTAATCCATAAGAAACGCACTTTCTTTTGATATATCAATTATTCAAAAATCTTAAGTTCATAAAATTTATCAAATTTGCATATTACAATTTTGGCACAGAGTACATTTCTTAGTATATTTTTTTTCCTATTCACCCAATTAACTTTGTCAGTTTTCAAGCTACAACAGTTTTGTATACCTCATTTTAATCCACAAGAAACGCACTTTCTTTTGATATATTACTTATACAACTAACTTTGTCTGTTTTCAAGCTACGACAGTTTCGTATACCTCATTTTAATCCATAAGAAACCCAATTTCTTTTGATATATCACTTATTCAAAAAACTTAAGTTCATAAAATTTATCAAATTTGCATATCATTACAATTTTGGTACAGAGTGCATTTCTTGGCACAATGTATTTTCCCTATTCACGCAACTAACTTTGTCAGTTTTCAAGCTACGACAGTTTCATATACCTCATTTTAATCCATAAGAAACGCACTTTCTTTTGATATATCACTTATTCAAAAATCTTAAGTTCATAAAATTTATCAAATTTGCATATCATTACAATTAACGCATATTACTTTGTCAGTTTTCAAGCTACGACAGTTTCGTATACCTCATTTTAATCCATAAGAAACGCACTTTCTTTTGATATATCACTTATTCAAAAAACTTAAGTTCATAAAATTTATCAAATTTGCATATCATTACAATTTTGGTACAGAGTGCATTTCTTGCCACAATGTATTTTCCCTATTCACGCAAATAACTTTGTCAGTTTTCAAGCTACGACAGTTTCATATACCTCATTTTAATCCATAAGAAACGCAATTTCTTTTGATAGATTACTTATACAAAAATCTTTAGGTCATAAAATTTATAAAATTTGCATATCATTACAATTTTGGTACAGAGTGCATTTCTTAGTATATTGTATTTTCCTTATTCACACAAATAACTTTGTCAGTTTTCAAGCTACGACAGTTTCGTATACCTCATTTTAATCCATAAGAAACGCACTTTCTTTTGATATATCAATTATTCAAAAAACTTAAGTTCATAAAATTTATCAAATTTGCATATCATTACAATTTTGGTACAGAGTGCATTTCTTGGCACAATGTATTTTCCCTATTCACGCAACTAACTTTGTCAGTTTTCAAGCTACGACAGTTTCGTATACCTCATTTTAATCCATAAAAAACGCACTTACCTTTTGATATATTATTTATACAAGAATCTTAAGTCCATAAAATTTATCAAATTTGCATATCATTACAATTTCGGTACAGAGTGCATTTCTTGCCACAATGTATATTCCCTATTCACGCAAATAACTTTGTCAGTTTTCAAGCTACGACAGTTTTGTATACCTCATTTTAATCCATAAGAAACGCACTTTCTTCTGATATATCACTTATTCAAAAATCTTAAGTTGATAAAATTTATAAACTTTGCATATCATTACAACTTTGGCACAGAGTACATTTCGTAGTATATTTTTCTTTTTCCTATTCAATCAAATAACTTTGTCAGTTTTCAAGCTAAGACAGTTTCTTATACCTCATTTTAATCCATAAGAAACGCACTTTATTCTGATATATCACTTATTCAAAAATCTTAAGTTCATAAAATTTATAAAATTCGCATATCGTTACAATTTTGGCACAGAGTACATTTCGTAGTATATTTTTCTTTTTCCTATTCAATCAAATAACTTTGTCAGTTTTCACGCTAAGACAGTTTCGTATACCTCATTTTAATCCATAAGAAACGCACTTTCTTTTGATATATCACTTATTTAAAAATCTTAAGTTCATAAAATTTATAAACTTTGCATATCATTACAATTTTGGCACAGAGTACATTTCTTAGTATATTTTTTTTCCTATTCACTCAAATAACTTTGTCAGTTTTCAAGCTACGACAGTTTCGTATACCTCATTTTAATCCATAGGAAACGCACTTTCTTTTGATGTATCACTTATACAAAAGTCTTAAGTTCATAAAATTTATAAAATTTGCATATCATTACAATTTTGGCACAGAGTACATTTCGTAGTATATTTTTCTTTTTCCTATTCACGCAAATAACTTTGTCAGTTTTCGAGCTACGACAGTTTCGTATACCTCATTTTAATCTATAAGAAACGCACTTTCTTTGAATATATCACTTATTCAAAAATCTTAAGTTCATAAAATTTATCAAATTTGCATATCTTTACAATTTTGGTACAGAGTGCATTTCTTGGCACAATGTGTTTTCCCTATTCACGCAAATAACTTTGTCAGTTTTCAAGCTACAAAAGTTTCGTATACCTCATTTTAAACAATAAGAAACGCACTTTCTTTTGATATATCATTTATACAAAAATCTTAAGTTCATAAAATTTGTCAAATTTGCATATCATTACAATTTTGGTACAGAGTGCATTTCTTGCCACAATGTATTTTCCCTATTCACTCAAATAACTTTGTCAGTTTTCGAGCTACGATAGCTTCGTATACCTCATTTTAATCCATAAGAAACGTAATTTCTTTTGATTAATTATACAAAAATCTTTAGTTCATAAAATTTATCAAATTTGCATATCATTACAATTTTGGTACAGAGAGCATTTCTTAGTATATTGTATTTTCCCTTTTCACACAAATAACTTTGCCAGTTTTCAAGGTACGACAGTTTCGTATACCTCATTTTAATCCATAAGAAACGCACTTTCTTTTGATATATCACTTATTCAAAAATCTTAAGTTCATAAAATTTATAAAATTTGCATATTATTACAATTTTGGTACAAAGTGCATTTCTTGCCAGAATATATTTTCCCTATTCACGCAAATAACTTTGACAGTTTTCAAGCTACGACAGTTTCGTATACCTCATTTTAATCCATAAAAAACGCACTTACCTTTTGATATATTATTTATACAAGAATCTTAAATCCATAAAATTTATCAAATTTGCATATCATTACAATTTTGGTACAGAGTGCATTTCTTGCCACAATGTATTTTCCCTATTCACGCAAATAACTTTGTCAGTTTTCAAGCTACGACAGGTTTGTATACCTCATTTTAATCCATAAGAAACGCACTTTCTTTTGATATATCAATTATTCAAAAATCTTAAGTTCATAAAATTTATCAAATTTGCATATTACAATTTTGGCACAGAGTACATTTCTTAGTATATTTTTTTTCCTATTCACCCAATTAACTTTGTCAGTTTTCAAGCTACAACAGTTTTGTATACCTCATTTTAATCCACAAGAAACGCACTTTCTTTTGATATATTACTTATACAACTAACTTTGTCTGTTTTCAAGCTACGACAGTTTCGTATACCTCATTTTAATCCATAAGAAACCCAATTTCTTTTGATATATCACTTATTCAAAAAACTTAAGTTCATAAAATTTATCAAATTTGCATATCATTACAATTTTGGTACAGAGTGCATTTCTTGGCACAATGTATTTTCCCTATTCACGCAACTAACTTTGTCAGTTTTCAAGCTACGACAGTTTCATATACCTCATTTTAATCCATAAGAAACGCACTTTCTTTTGATATATCACTTATTCAAAAATCTTAAGTTCATAAAATTTATCAAATTTGCATATCATTACAATTAACGCATATTACTTTGTCAGTTTTCAAGCTACGACAGTTTCGTATACCTCATTTTAATCCATAAGAAACGCACTTTCTTTTGATATATCACTTATTCAAAAAACTTAAGTTCATAAAATTTATCAAATTTGCATATCATTACAATTTTGGTACAGAGTGCATTTCTTGGCACAATGTATTTTCCCTATTCACGCAAATAACTTTGTCAGTTTTCAAGCTACGACAGTTTCATATACCTCATTTTAATCCATAAGAAACGCACTTTCTTTTGATATATCACTTATTCACAAATCTTAAGTTCATAAAATTTATCAAATTTGCATATCATTACAATTTTGGTATAAAGTGCATTTCTTGCCAGAATATATTTTCCCTATTCACGCAAATAACTTTGACAGTTTTCAAGCTACGACAGTTTCGTATACCTCATTTTAATCCATAAAAAACGCAATTTCTTTTGATAGATTACTTATACAAAAATCTTTAGGTCATAAAATTTATAAAATTTGCATATCATTACAATTTTGGTACAGAGTGCATTTCTTAGTATATTGTATTTTCCTTATTCACACAAATAACTTTGTCAGTTTTCAAGCTACGACAGTTTCGTATACCTCATTTTAATCCATAAGAAACGCACTTTCTTTTGATATATCACTTATTCAAAAAACTTAAGTTCATAAAATTTATCAAATTTGCATATCATTACAATTTTGGTACAGAGTGCATTTCTTGGCACAATGTATTTTCCCTATTCACGCAACTAACTTTGTCAGTTTTCAAGCTACGACAGTTTCGTATACCTCATTTTAATCCATAAAAAACGCACTTACCTTTTGATATATTATTTATACAAGAATCTTAAGTCCATAAAATTTATCAAATTTGCATATCATTACAATTTCGGTACAGAGTGCATTTCTTGCCACAATGTATATTCCCTATTCACGCAAATAACTTTGTCAGTTTTCAAGCTACGACAGTTTTGTATACCTCATTTTAATCCATAAGAAACGCACTTTCTTCTGATATATCACTTATTCAAAAATCTTAAGTTGATAAAATTTATAAACTTTGCATATCATTACAACTTTGGCACAGAGTACATTTCGTAGTATATTTTTCTTTTTCCTATTCAATCAAATAACTTTGTCAGTTTTCAAGCTAAGACAGTTTCTTATACCTCATTTTAATCCATAAGAAACGCACTTTATTCTGATATATCACTTATTCAAAAATCTTAAGTTCATAAAATTTATAAAATTCGCATATCGTTACAATTTTGGCACAGAGTACATTTCGTAGTATATTTTTCTTTTTCCTATTTAATCAAATAACTTTGTCAGTTTTCAAGCTACGACAGTTTCGTATACCTCATTTTAATCCATTAGAAACGCACTTTCTTTTGATATATCACTTATTCAAAAATCTTAAGTTCATAAAATTTATAAACTTTGCATATCATTACAATTTTGGCACAGAGTACATTTCTTAGTATATTTTTTTTCCCATTCACGCAGCTAACTTTGTCAGTTTTCAAGCTACGACAGTTTCGTATACCTCATTTTAATCCATAAGAAACGCACCTTCTTTTGATATATCACTTATTCAAAAAACTTAAGTTCATAAAATTTATCAAATTTGCATATCATTACAATTTTGGTACAGAGTGTATTTCTTGGCACAATGTATTTTCCCTATTCACGCAACTAACTTTGTCAGTTTTCAAGCTACGACAGTTTCATGTACCTCATTTTAATCCATAAGAAACGCACTTTCTTTTGATGTATCACTTATTCAAAAATCTTAAGTTCATAAAATTTATAAACTTTGCATATCATTACAATTTTGGCACAGAGTACATTTCTTAGTATATTTTTTTTTCCTATTCACCCAATTAACTTTGTCAGTTTTCAAGCTACGACAGTTTTGTATACCTCATTTTAATCCATAAGAAACACACTTTCTTTTGATATATTACTTATACAAATACCTTAAGTTCACAAAATTTATCAAATTTGCATATCATTACAATTTTGGTACAGAGTGCATTTCTTGGCATAATGTATTTTCCCTATTCACGCAAATAACTTTGTCAGTTTTCAAGCTACGACAGTTTCGTATACCTCATTTTCATCCATAGGAAACGCACTTTCTTTTGATGTATCACTTATTCAAAAGTCTTAAGTTCATAAAATTTATAAAGTTTGCATATCGTTACAATTTTGGTACAGAGTGCATTTCTTAGTATATTGTATTTTACCTATTCACACAAATAACTTTGTCAGTTTTCAAGCTACGACAGTTTCGTATACCTCATTTTAATCTATAAGAAACGCACTTTCTTTGAATATATCACTTATTCAAAAATCTTAAGTTCATAAAATTGATCAAATTTGCATATCTTTACAATTTTGGTACAGAGTGCATTTCTTGGCACAATGTGTTTTCCCTATTCACGCAAATAACTTTGTCAGTTTTCAAGATACAAAAGTTTCGTATACCTCATTTTAAATAATAAGAAACGCACTTTCTTTTGATATATCATTTAAACAAAAATCTTAAGTTCATAAAATTTGTCAAATTTGCATATCATTACAATTTTGGTACAGAGTGCATTTCTTAGTATATTGTATTTTCCCTATTCACGCAAATAACTTTGTCAGTTTTCGAGCTACGATAGCTTCGTATACCTCGTTTTAATCCATAAGAAACGCAATTTCTTTTGATAGATTACTTATACAAAAATCTTTAGTTCGCAACCATGCTATAGTTCGGTCGTGATTTTGCAGTTCTGCGATTTCTTAAAAGTTTATTTAAATAAATCAAGTTTAAAAGTGTACTTCTGAAAGCTTTTCCTTAAGATAAGTATTCATTGTAAAATACTAAATAAGTGAATATTGAAGTTGTGCAGTTTTATTTCGGAATAAAGCCTTATTTTACTTATTTTTATTGGTCTTCGAATTTATTGTTTTGAACAACAACAATAATAAGACTTTCAAGTTTTTTTTTTTTTTTTTATTTATACAATTTGTCCATACAATTGTTTTTGTATTTCATCATTTGCATTTTGTTCCTTTTTATTTGTCAAACTTACAAAGTTACCTTACTACTTTACGTCGTTTGACTGATTTTACAGTATTGCCACAAGGTTTTAATTTATTTGGTTTGTGTCCTTACTAACTAATCGAAACATTGCCAATACTACTTCATCCTTTAAATACCGTGGTGAGTGTATTGAATAAGTATCGTTATGGACTGTATTAATAGAAACTGCAACATTTCTGGTGATGAACGTGTATGGTTTTCTGCTGGCTGTGTTTGGGAAACTACCATTTAAAATTTAGTGGCCTTAAAGCTCGCGATGCAGATGCACTATCCGACAAGGCTAAGAACATCCAATGGACATGCCCTAGTTGTAGAGTAATAGGGATTGAATTTTACAATTTCTTTAAAAGCTACAAAGCTGAGTTTGAAGAAATTAAGAAGGATTTCTCTGCTCTACAAGGTAAGTTGTCTAAATATGGTGAACTTTTTTCCAAATTCTCAAATTTAGACAATTTTACTGCCTCTCCCAAACCCAAACGTAAAAGAACTGCAAAGCCATCTTCGTCCCCTCCTAAAAATTTAAATGTAGCAGCTGTTAACAACATTCAGTGTGCCGTTACTGAATCCCCGATCCAAAAACAAAATCCTTATCCTGATCAAATTCCAACTCCGGTTTCACCTAAACAAATTACTGTTACTCCATCCCCTACATTGAATACCGTAACTTATGCGAATGTTGTCCTTGATCAAAACTCAAACATCGCTCCCGCTAATTTGTTGGTTGTTCCTCCTAAATCTGTTACAGTTACCCCTATTACAAATACCCATACTCCTGAAATAACTCCTTTACCGTCTACTTCCTCTAATGTTTCAACAAACATGAATGCTTCTAATCAACCAATTAATCCTTTTTCTGCCGTTTCAACGCCAAAACCTCTGAAAACCATTCCTCCTAGGAAGACTATATTTGCCACCCGTTTTGCTCTCGATACGACCGTAAATGATGTTGATTACCATATTAAGAGTAATCTGGGCATGGAATTGTATAATGATGTCCAAATCTTTAAGATCAATGCCCGTAATAGAGCATCATTTAAGATCATTGTTCCTGAGAGCATTTTTGACCGATTAGTTCATCCTAAATTTTGGCCAGAAAATACGATTGTTCGGCAGTTTGTTTATCATGAAGATAACAATGTAACACTTCCAAAAGCTGCAGATAATATTCCAAAAAACTAATTGGATTAAAAAGTCCTTTAATTGCTAATTGTAATCCGAATGAATCTGATGATCCTTCATTTATATCCATTGGTTATCAAAATGTTCGGGGTATGAACTCAAAACTAAAATCATTTTATCTTCAAAGCTTTGACATTGAACAAAATAATATAGTCCTTACGGAAACATGGCTCCGGGATAAATCTGAAAAGAGGATCCATAATTCTGAATTCATGTGCAGTAAATTCCAAATATATAGACGTGATAGAATAGGAAAGGAAGGTGGCGGAGTTTTGATTGCAGTCTCAACCCTTTTTCCTTCAGAAGAAATAATCCTTAACGATGTACAAGACATTGAATTTATCGCTACTTGTGTTAAAACTAAATTTAAAAATATATTTATCACTTGTTCGTACATTCCACCTGCGTCAAGTCTCCACATATACGTACTTCATTCCACCGCAATAAAGCTCGTTGCAAATCTATCCAAGCCTGGTGATATGATAATTGTTCTAGGAGATTTTAATATTCCAGATATAATGTGGTGTAAAACTCCAGATTCAAGTTTTTTAAGTCCATCTATAAGCTCTGAATCAAATCTTGACCTATTAGATTCTTGTATATTGTATTTCTTAGTATATTGTATTTTCCTTATTCACACAAATAACTTTGTCAGTTTTCAAGCTACGACAGTTTCGTATACCTCATTTTAATCCATAAGAATCGCACTTTCTTTGAATATATCACTTATTCAAAAATCTTAAGTTCATAAAATTTACCAAATTTGCTTATCTTTACAATTTTGGTACAGAGTGCATTTCTTAGTATATTGTATTTTCCCTATTCACGCAAATAACTTTGTCAGTTTTCGAGCTACGATAGCTTCGTATACCTCATTTTAATCCATAAGAAACGCACTTTCTTTTGATATATCACTTATTCAAAAAACTTAAGTTCATAAAATTTATCAAATTTGCATATCATTACAATTTTGGTACAGAGTGCATTTCTTGGCACAATGTATTTTCCCTATTCACGCAACTAACTTTGTCAGTTTTCAAGCTACGACAGTTTCATATACCTCATTTTAATCCATAAGAAACGCACTTTCTTTCGATATATCACTTATTCAAAAATCTTAAGTTCATAAAATTTATCAAATTTGCATATCTTTACAATTTTGGTACAGAGTGCATTTCTTAGTATATTGTATTTTGCCTATTCACGCAAATAACTTTGTCAGTTTTCGAGCTACGATAGCTTCGTATACCTCATTTTAATCCATAAGAAACGCACTTTATTCTGATATATCATTTATTCAAAAATCTTAAGTTGATAAAATTTATAAACTTTGCATATCATTACAATTTTGGCACAGAGTAAATTTCGTAGTATATTTTTCTTTTTCCTATTCAATCAAATAACTTTGTCAGTTTTCAAGCTAAGACAGTTTCTTATACCTCATTTTAATCCATAAGAAACGCACTTTATTCTGATATATCACTTATTCAAAAATCTTAAGTTCATAAAATTTATAAACTTTGCATATCATTACAATTTTGGCACAGAGTACATTTCGTAGTATATTTTTCTTTTTCCTATTCAATCAAATAACTTTGTCAGTTTTCAAGCTAAGACAGTTTCGTAACGCACTTTCTTTTGATGTATCACTTATTCAAAAGTCTTAAGTTCATAAAATTTATAAAATTTGCATATCGTTACAATTTTGGTACAGAGTGCATTTCTTAGTATATTGTATTTTCCCTATTCACACAAATAACTTTGTCAGTTTTCAAGCTACGACAGCTTCGTATACCTCATTTTAACCTATAAGAAACTCACTTTCTTTGAATATATCACTTATTCAAAAATCTTAAGTTCATAAAATTTATCAAATTTGCATATCTTTACAATTTTGGTACAGAGTGCATTTCTTAGTATATTGTATTTTGCCTATTCACGCAAATAACTTTGTCAGTTTTCGAGCTACGATAGCTTCGTATACCTCATTTTAATCCATAAGAAACGCAATTTCTTCTGATAGATTACTTATACAAAAATCTTTAGTTCATAAAATTTATCAAATTTGCATATCATTACAATTTTGGTACAGAGTGCATTTCTTAGTATATTGTATTTTCCCTATTCACACAAATAACTTTGTCAGTTTTCAAGCTACAAAAGTTTCGTATACCTCATTTTAATCCATAATAAACACACTTTCTTTTGTAATATCACTTATTCAAAAATCTTAAGTTCATAAAATTTATCAAATTTGCATATCATTACAATTTTGGTACAAAGTGCATTTCTTGCCAGAATATATTTTCCCTATTCACGCAAATAACTTTGACAGTTTTCAAGCTACGATAGTTTTGTATACCTCATTTTAATCCATAAAAAACGCACTTACCTTTTCATATATTATTTATACAAGAATCTTAAGTCCATAAAATTTATCAAATTTGCATATCATTACAATTTTGGTACAGAGTACATTTCTTGGCACAGTGTATTTTCCCTATTGACGCAAATAACTTTGTCAGTTTTCAAGCTACGACAGTTTCGTATACCTCATTTTAATCCATAAGAAACGCACTTTCTTTTGATGTATCACTTATTCAAAAATCTTAAGTTCATAAAATTTATAAAATTTGCATATCGTTACAATTTTGGTACAGAGTACATTTCTTGGCACAGTGTATTTTCCCTATTGACGCAAATAACTTTGTCAGTTTTCAAGCTACGACAGTTTCATATTCCTCATTTTAATCCATAAGAAACGCACTTTTTTTTGATATATCACCTATTCAAAAATCTTAAGTTCATAAAATTTATAAAATTTGCATATCATTACAATTTTGGTACAGAGTACATTTCTTACTATATTGTATTTTCCTTATTCACGCAAATAACTTTGTCAGTTTTCAAGCTACGACAGTGTCATATACCTCATTTTAATCCATAAGAAACGCACTTTCTTTGGATATATCACTTTTCGTGTACCTTCACTATTTCGTGTACCTCATTTTAATCCATAAGGAACGCACTTTTTTTTGATATATTAATTATAAAATAATCTTAAGTTCATAAAATTTATCAAATTTGCATATCATTACAATTTTGGCACAGAGTACATTTCGAAGTATATTTTTCTTTTTCCTATTCACGCAAATAACTTTGTCAGTTTTCAAGCTAAGAAAGTATACCTCATTTTAATCCATAAGAAACGCACTTTCTTTGAATATATCACTTATTCAAAAATCTTAAGTTCATAAAATTTATAAGCTTTGCATATCATTACAATTTTGGCACAGAGTACATTTCTTAGTATATTTTTTTTCCTATTCACGCAACTAACTTTGTCAGTTTTCAAGTTACGACAGTTTCATATACCTCATTTTAATCTATAAGAAACGCACTTTCTTTTGATATATCACTTATTCAAAAAACGTAAGTTCATAAAATTTATCAAATTTGCATATCATTACAATTTTGGTACAGAGTGCATTTCTTGGCACAATGTATTTTCCCTATTCACGCAAATAACTTTGTCAGTTTTCAAGCTACGACAGTTTCGTATTGTGATAGCGACTTCCAAATTCCTGTATTTATATTTTATTAAGTTTTTGATTGGTATGTTTTTTGTATAAAATTCTACTTTCTGAAAATTTTTTTGTTATTGATTGAGTTAGCGTTGATTTTTATGATATTTTTTTGATTTGTAAAAAAATTTGAAAAAAAAAGAAAGAAAAGAGAAAAATTTTGTTGAAGGGATAAGACACAATTTTGTTGAAGAAAAAATTTGAAATTTTAATTGGTGAATCAAGGAAAAAAAAAAAAAAAAAAAAAAAAAAAGAACACAATTTGATTTTGGAAATTGTTTTAGTCCTGATTTCTCTGAGAAAGGAAGGATAATTGCGGTGTATATTGCCCAGCTAAAATTGAAGATCTGATTTTTGAATCCACGAGGAAAATTCCTTGGTGCTCTGGGGGAATTATATTTTATAATCTTTTGGAGGTTTGGAATAATCTCCTTGGAAAATTTAGTACGATTTGGGGAAAATCCAATGACAAAATTTTTATCTAAGTCAAATGGCATTGGATTATCGAAGCGAACATTTGATCAAAGGAAATCCAAATTGATGGCATATAGTCAATATACTGAAGAAATTTTAAGAGCATAATCTTGGTATCTTCAAAACGTTGGACAAACACTTCGACCACAAATTTGTAAATTTCAACATATTAAATTGGTTGCTGAAAATAATTTAAAATTTTTATTGTCATCTATTAGAGTGACCATATCTTTTTATAATTGAAGTTTGCGTTAAATTGTTTAAAATTCATATTTTTTTTTTGTTGTTAATTAATACTAAATTTCTTTGCCAGTTTTGTAAATATTATTTTGTTAAATTTCTGTTGAAAATTTGGTCACCTTTTTTTAATTTACAAAAAAAAAAATATTGTTTTTAATATGTAAATTCAAAATTACACCCATATAAACTTTCCATACACTATCATAATTATAAATACGAAAAGGAAAATGAAAATTTGTAGCAGATCTCATCTTTGTCCACTGGCGCCTGTCGACTTCGAGGGATACTGGATAATGTAAGTTTCTTTTTTATATACTTACATACATATAAAAAAAAATAAAATACAAAAGAAAAGACTATAATAAATTATTAACTATTATTAATGATAATTTCATAAAATAATTTATGAAAATGAAATATGTGTCATTAATATTAGTTTAAGATAACATTATATTATTAACATCAGCATTTCGAATATCTTACATTTTGATTTTGAATTATTTACTACCTTAATGTTGATATTAATAATATGTTACACACATTAATACTAATTACATTTATTGCTTAATTTTGAATTGTAAATTATATAAATATATAGACATTTCTGAAAATTTTCTATTGGTAATAAGGTGACCTTAAGTTCATCATTTAATTATAATTTGAGAATCTTGAAAATTTATTAACCAGTAGTTAAAATTTTGCATTTCGGGAAAACTATTTTTATTTAATTATTTTTACCATGAATTGAATAAATTTTATATTAGTTTTTGTGTGATTATCAAAATGAAATACTATTTTTTTTTTATTTGTGAAAGGTGAAGTTAAAGTATGAGGTAAATTAGAGTATATATATATTTTTTTTGGGCTGACAACATATTGGTTTCCTGTCAGCATGGAGGGTGGGTGACGGAATGGTGATGCATATTCCATCTTAGCTTCACCAAGATCGTCAACATGTAACATATTTTCTTATTATTTGTATGAGTTGCTTTATAGTTATATTGCTACCTAAGGTAAAATCTTTAGTATACGATTCTATTATTCTGATATGATGACAATTGAGAACATAATATACCCCTCCCACCGGTGAGCACGGCCGATCTATTAGGTAGCACTGTTCTCATGGGAATTTACCAACTCAAAGAATCGTTACAGAGATTTTTGGCGCCCAACGTGGGGCCTCAGTAGTCGTATATTTTAGGATAATTTGTGCTGTTTCACCTAGATACTGAGGGCCTTTGAATCTTCTGTGGGGGTAACTCATATGAATATTTTCTACTTCTTTTTATTTTCTCTTCTAATTTTTTAATATACTTAATTTGTTAAATTTGGATAAAATTGTTTGTTGTTTTTCTATGACAGTCAATTCCTCATTTGACATTTATAAGTCTAGTTTAATCAGGGTTTGGTTTCGATTTTGAGATGTTGAATTGGTTTATATCGGCTCAATTGTCGATCGATCTTAACTTTTCCTTTACTTTTAGTTTTGGTTTTCTTCTCTATTAAAATTTCTCTTTATTTGCATCTATTTGACTTTTTATTGTTTGGATCTAAAATATATTGGTTTTAATCGATTATTTTCCCGCAGTAAATAGTTTACTTCTTTATGATCTCTAATGGCTTAGTATGCTTCGGATATTAATGTTTTTTTTTGGTATATGTCGAAATCTTCCAGCTAACTAGTTTTTTTTCTACATCTTTATTCTTTTGTGAACATGTTGATGATTATTTTCATTTGATTTTGATTTTTCATTATTCAGAATTTTTGTTTTTTTTTTATGATTTTATTAAATTGTATTTCTGAAATTACCTCTATCGAGACTTATACTTCACCGAGTAGCAATAAATCTCCATTATATTTATCAATTTGAGTGTTTGGTTATTTTACTATATTTATTCCATAATATTGTTTCATTTATTAAATTTTTTTTTACCTCAATTCTAATTTTTCGTTCACATTTGTCGAATTTTATTGTTTTAAATTTTATTATGCCGTTAGTACGTAGTGTAGGTGATATTCCATCACAAGTTCAACGAGAGAATGTTAATGCAACAGTTCCTTTCGAAGAAGGAGCTGGTGGAGATACGGTTCATATGAATCCGTCATCTAGACCTCGAACACGACAACAAGCTCGTAGAGAGGCTGTAGAGCAAAGTAGTGTAGATGAAGGTAGCGTACGTCGTATTGTTGACGAATCATTAAGAGGATTTAGGGATGAGATCATTCATATGATATCGGACGGATTTCGAGAATTGACAGTGGCAAATCATGGACCGACCGATCAGAATAGTCAGCCTGATTTTATAGTACAGGATAACGATCAGGGGGTAGGAAATTCACGAAATGGACATCATGAAAGATCAAATCGAGATTCCCATTATGCTAGTGGTGAATTTCACAGAAATTCCGACAGAGTTCTCAATATAATTCGTAATTGGCGAATTCGTTTCACCGGTGATACATCAGAAGTCTCCGTCGATGAATTTATTTATAGAGTTAATACTCTTACGGAGGCAAACTTACGCTGTGATTATGACCTTTTGTGTGAACATGTTCACATTCTTTTCGAGGGAAAAGCGTTAAAATGGTTTTGGCGTTTCCATCGAAACCAGGGTGAAATTGTATGGGACAATTTATGTGAGGCTCTTAAAAGACAATATAAAGATTATAACACGGACTTTGATATAAAGGACGAAATCATAAGGAGGAAGCAACGGGTCAATGAAACTTTTGACGAGTATTATGACGCTATAATGATATTGTGTGATAGATTACGTATACCATTATCTGACTACGAGTTATGTGAGACCATTCAGAGAAATTTAAGACCTGAGGTGAGACATGAGCTTCTACATCTCGAAATCACTCGTGTAGCTCAACTTAGACGTGCAGTTCGCAGACATGAGAAGTTTGTGAAGGATATGTCTGCGTCCAGTGCAAATAAACGCTCATATCAAAAGGGACATGTATCAGAGGTAGTCGACAATGATATTGTTAGTGAGAATGACATTTATGATAAACTCGTTGATGATGAATCTGAGGTGTGCTTAGTAGTTCGTAATGGGCAATGTTGGAATTGTGACAAGATTGGTCACAGTTTTATTGATTGTCTTGAACCCAGAACTGTGTTTTGCTTCGGTTGTGGAGCTAAGAATACATATAGACCTAAGTGTCCAAACTGTATCCAGAAGCGGGGAAACGTATTAAAGGATGTCCGTACGAAGAAGGACGGGCATCCCAGACAGAAATAAATATGACTGATCACATTTTAACTGCTTTGAACGCCCAGGATATGACATCAAATTTACCTGATTTTACAAATTTACCAGCTTTGACAAACTCACCTGAAATGACAAATTCACCTGTTGTGACAAAAATTCACCCTCTCCAACGACCTTATCATGTACGGTTAGAAGAGTATAACCGCGCCAGGGATAGTATTTTCAACAATATTAACGTAGTTAGTAAACCCAACAGATCTTCAAGGAGGATTCGGGCATACTATAATCAAAGGAAACAGTTTAGGAAATGTATTATATCATCACTGGTTAACAAAACTAATGACAACAGACCATATATATTGTTGAAAATAAAGGGTAAAGACCACTTTGCACTACTGGACAGTGGGGCTAATGTGAATGTTATTGGTGGACATTTATGTTCGGAAATTGTGAATGCCAAGGATTATTTGCATGGTGTAGGTAATGTTAAAACCGCGGATGGACAGAAACAGCGGGTTTTGGGAACTGCAATATTGGACATAGAATATAATGGCCAGGAAAAATCTATAGAATTTCTTTTAATTCCTTCGATTACACAGAATATAATTTGTGGTATGAGTTTTTGGGAGAGTTTTGGTATACAAATTGTACCAATTAACACTGTTAGTGGGATAGTTTCTGAGACAGATTCCGACAAAATACCTATGACTCCAATACAGAAACAAAGGCTGCAAAGAATAATTGACTCCTTTCCGAACTCTGAACTTGATGGGTTAGGATGTACTTCATTGATGGAACATAGGATAGACACCGGTGAGGCAACTCCGATCAAACAAAGATATTACCCGATATCTCCTGCTAGGGAGAAACTTTTGTGTGGGGAAATAGATCGGATGTTGAAATTGGGTGTCATTGAAGAATGTCCTTCATCTCCATGGTCATCTCCTGGGGTTTTAATAGTTAAACCAGGAAAAGTTAGATTCTGTTTGGACAGCCGTAAATTAAACTCCGTGACGACAAAAGACGCATACCCTATACCGAACATAGAAGGACTTATTTCGAGGCTTCCTCCAATTTATTATATCTCCAAAGTAGAACTTAAAGATGCATTTTGGCAGATTAAATTGGACGAAACTTCCAGACCTAAGACAGCGTTTACAATCCCTAATCGGCCATTGTACCAGTTTACAAGAATGCCGTTTGGATTGTGCAATGCACCACAAACGACGTGCAGACTAATGGACCAAGTCATTCCGTACAATTTAAAAACAAATGTTTTTGTTTACCTAGACGACCTTTTAATTATTTCGAAAGACTTCGACGAACACATCCAACACTTACAGGAGGTGGCTACACAGCTAAGCAGAGCCAATTTGACCATCAATATAAAGAAGAGTAGCTTCGGTATTAGGAATGTACAATATCTTGGGTATATTGTAGGGGAAGGTTCCTTAAAAGTTGACCCGGGAAAGGTTAAGGCCATTTCCGAATTTCCAACTCCCAAATCGGTGCGTCAACTTCGCCAGTTTCTCGGCATGGCCGGCTGGTATCGCCGTTTTATTGACGACTACGCCAATGTTTCCTTTCCGATGACTGAACTTTTATCCAAACGTAAAACTTTCGTGTGGACGGAAGAAGCCCAAAAGTCTTTTGACACTATCAAGAACAAATTGACATCAGCACCGGTGTTAGTACACGCTGATTTTGAGAAGCCTTTTATCCTCCAATGCGACGCAAGTACTTTTGGTATCGGCGCCGTGTTGGCACAACTTGATAATGACGGTAACGAGAGGCCGATTGCGTTCATGTCGCAAAAATTGAATAAGGCCCAACGAAACTATTCGATTACCGAATTGGAATGTTTGGCGGTCATCCTTGCAATTAAAAAGTTTAGGGCCTACATAGAGGGTCACGAATTTAAGGTCATTACTGACCACGCAAGCCTCAAGTGGCTCATGAGGCAAAAGGATTTGTCAGGACGGTTGGCCAGATAGTCTCTCAAATTGCAAGGATTCGACTTTGTGATAGAACACCGAAAAGGAAGGGACAACGTTGTACCGGACACATTATCGAGGGCTTTCGAGAATGAAACAAACCTAGATGAGTTAGAATTGGAGACGCTTCCATCCATTGACCTAGAATCTAAGGCTTTCGAAAGTGGCGAGTATACACGCTTGAGGAATGAATTTGCTAATTCACAATTACCTGACTATCGCGTAATAGGTAAATTTATCTACAAACGAACTAACTTTTCCTCGGGTGATACCGATGAGTCTGAATCGTGGAAACTTTTCGTTCCTGAAGAACTTCGAAATGACATCCTTTATGCATCACATAATACCCCTAACACGGCCCATGGTGGCATAGGCAAGACTGTTAATCGTGTTCGGCAATATTTTTATTGGCCTCGTTTGGTCATTGATGTGAAGAATTATGTGATGAATTGTGAGTCATGCAGGACATCCAAAGCTCCGACCTCATCTCTTAAACCACCTATGGGTGAAATGGTCCACACGGAAAGACCATTCCAACGTCTTTATATGGACCTTATTGGGCCTTTTCCGCGTAGCAGGAATGGCAATATGGGCATTTTGATTATTTTGGACCATTTCAGCAAATTCACTTTTTTGAGACCGTTAAGGAAATTTACGACTAAACCTATAGTGGACTTTCTAAAGAATGACATTTTCCCCTGCTATGGTGTACCCGAAATTATAATATCTGATAATGGGAGTCAGTTTAGGTCTAGGGAATTTGGATCCTTACTAGACAAATTTAGCATTAAGCATCAGTTTACTGCGGTCCACAGTCCACAATCTAACGCAAGTGAGCGTTAGAGGCTCTTAGATCGTTTGTTAGTAACGATCAACGGAATTGGGACGAGTACTTGCCAAGTATAAATTGTGCAATTCGCAGCAGTGTACACCAGACGACAGGACGCACTCCTTACGAACTAGTTTTTGACAGACGATGGTAACGCATGGACAGGACTATGAAATTTTACGAAATTTAAAACTTTTGGCAGAAACGGACACACAAATTGAAAGACAGGACAATTTTACATTATTACGGGACTCAATACGGAAAAAAATTAAGGAGGCCTATGATCGAAACGTGAAATCGTACAACTTAAGATCACGTAGGCGAGAGTTTAATGTTGGTCAGGTGGTTATACGGCGAAATTTTGTACAGAGCTCCTCGGCGGATAACTTTAATGCTAAACTTGCTCCGGTCGGAATAAAGGCTACAGTTAAAAGACGAATAGGAAATGTAAATTATGAGCTTGAGGACGTTAAAGGGGGCTACACAAGTATATACCATTTGAAGGATATTTGGACCTAATTTGGAATATTTTTTATTTTGCATATTATAGTCGCTTTTTTTCAGATTAAATCCTGTACTATGGTTTGCATTTAATCTGCTTTGTGCTAGCGACTTCCAAATTCCTGTATTTATATTTTATTAAGTTTTTGATTCGTATGTTTTTTGTATAAAATTCTACTTTCTGAAAATTTTTTTGTTATTGATTGAGTTAGCGTTGATTTTTATGATATTTTTTTGATTTGTAAAAAAATTTGAAAAAAAAAGAAAGAAAAGAGAAAAATTTTGTTGAAGGGATAAGACACAATTTTGTTGAAGAAAAAATTTGAAATTTTAATTGGTGAATCAAGGAAAAAAAAAAAAAAAAAAAGAAAAAGAACACAATTTGATTTTGGAAATTGTTTTAGTCCTGATTTCTCTGAGAAAGGAAGGATAATTGCGGTGTATATTGCCCAGCTAAAATTGAAGATCTGATTTTTGAATCCACGAGGAAAATTCCTTGGTGCTCTGGGGGAACTATATTTTATAATCTTTTGGAGGTTTGGAATAGTCTCCTTGGAAAATTTAGTACGATTTGGGGAAAATCCAATGACAAAATTTTTATCTAAGTCAAATGGCATTGGATTATCGAAGCGAACATTTGATCAAAGGAAATCCAAATTGATGGCATATAGTCAATATACTGAAGAAATTTTAAGAGCATAATCTTGGTATCTTCAAAACGTTGGACAAACACTTCGACCACATAATTTGTAAATTTCAACATATTAAATTGGTTGCTGAAAATAATTTAAAATTTTTATTGTCATCTATTAGAGTGACCATATCTTTTTATAATTGAAGTTTGCGTTAAATTGTTTAAAATTCATATTTTTTTTTTTTTTTTTTGTTGTTAATTAATACTAAATTTCTTTGCCAGTTTTGTAAATATTATTTTGTTAAATTTCTGTTGAAAATTTGGTCACCTTTTTTTAATTTAAAAAAAAAAAAAATTATTGTTTATAATATGTAAATTCAAAATTACACCCATATAAACTTTCCATTCACTATCATAATTATAAATACGAAAAGGAAAATGAAAATTTGTAGCAGATCTCATCTTTGTCCACTGGCGCCTGTCGATTTCGAGGGATACTGGATAATGTAAGTTTTTTTTATATACTTACATACATATAAAAAAAATAAAATACAAAAGAAAAGACTATAATAAATTATTAACTATTATTAATGATAATTTCATAAAATAATTTATGAAAATGAAATATGTGTCATTAATATTAGTTTAAGATAACACTATATTATTACCATCAGCATTTCGAATATCTTACATTTTGATTTTGAATTATTTACTACCTTAATGTTGATATTAATAATATGTTACACACATTAATACTAATTACATTTATTGCTTAATTTTGAATTGTAAATTATATAAATATATAGACATTTCTGAAAATTTTCTATTGGTAATAAAGTGACCTTAAGTTCATCATTTAATTATAATTTGAGAATCTTGAAAATTTATTAACCAGTAGTTAAAATTTTGCATTTCGGCAAAACTATTTTTATTTAATTATTTTTACCATGAATTGAATAAATTTTATATTAGTTTTTGTGTGATTATCAAAATGAAATACTAATTTTTTTTATTTGTGAAAGGTGAAGTTAAAGTATGAGGTAAATTAGAGTATATATATATTTTTCTTTGGGCTGACAACCTATTGGTTTCCTGTCAGCATGGAGGGTGGGTGACGGAATGGTGATGCATATTCCATCTTAGTTTCACCAAGATCGTCAACATGTAACATATTTTCTTATTATTTGTATGAGTTGCTTTATAGTTATATTGCTACCTAAGGTAAAATCTTTAGTATACGATTCTATTATTCCGATATGATGACAATTGAGAACATAATATACCCCTCCCACCGACGAGCACGGCCGATCTATTAGGTAGCACTGTTCTCATGGGAATTTACCAACTCAAAGAATCGTTACAGTATACCTCATTTTAATCCATAAGAAACGAACTTTCTTTTGATATATCACTTATTCAAAAATCTTAAGTTCATAAAATTTATCAAATTTCCATATCATTACAATTTTGGTACAAAGTACATTTCTTGCCAGAATATATTTTCCCTATTCACGCAAACAACTTTGACAGTTTTCAAGCTACGACAGTTTCGCATACCTCATTTTAATCCATAAAAAACGCACTTATCTTTATATATATTATTTATACAAGAATCCTAAGTCCATAAAATTTATCAAATTTGGATATCATTACAATTTTTGTACAGAGTACATTTCTTGCCACAATGTATTTTCTCTATTCACGCAAATAACTTTGTCAGTTTTCAAGCTACGACAGTTTTGTATACCTCATTTTAATCCATAAGAAACGAACTTTCTTTTGATATATCACTTATTCAAAAATCTTAAGTTCATAAAATTTATCAAATTTGCATATCATTACAATTTTGGTACAGAGTACATTTCTTGACACAATGTGTTTTCCCTATTCACGCAAATAACTTTGTCACTTTTCAAGCTACGACAGTTTCGTATTCCTCATTTTAATCCATAAGAAACGCACTTTCTTTTGACATATCACCTATTCAAAAATCTTAAGTTCATAAAATTTATAAAATTTGCATATCATTACAATTTTGGTACAGAGTACATTTCTTACTATATTGTATTTTCCTTATTCACGCAAATAACTTTGTCAGTTTTCAAGCTACAAAAGTTTCGTATACCTCATTTTAAATAATAAGAAACGCACTCATTTTAATCCATAGGAAACGCACTTTCTTTTGATGTATCACTTATTCAAAAGTCTTAAGTTAATAAAATTTATAAAATTTGCATATCGTTACAATTTTGGTACAGAGTGCATTTCTTAGTATATTGTATTTTCCCTATTCACACAAATAACTTTGTCAGTTTTCAAGCTACGACAGTTTCGTATACCTCATTTTAATCTATAAGAAACGCACTTTCTTTGAATATATCACTTATTCAAAAATCTTAAGTTCATAAAATTGATCAAATTTGCATATCTTTACAATTATGGTACAGAGTGCATTTCTTGGCACAATGTGTTTTCCCTATTCACGCAAATAACTTTGTCAGTTTTCAAGCTACAAAAGTTTCGTATACCTCATTTTAAATAATAAGAAACGCACTTTCTTTTGATATATCATTTATACAAAAATCTTAAGTTCATAAAATTTGCCAAATTTGCATATCATTACAATTTTGGTACAGAGTTCATTTCTTAGTATATTGTATTTTCCATATTCACGCAAATTACTTTGTTAGTTTTCGAGCTAAGACAGTTTCGTATACCTCATTTTAATCCATAAGAAACGCAATTTCTTTTGATAGATTACTTATACAAAAATCTTTAGTTCATAAAATTTATCAAATTTGCATATCATTACAATTTTGGTACAGCGTGCATTTCTTAGTATATTGTATTTTCCCTATTCATACAAATAACTTTGTCAGTTTTCAAGCTACGACAGTTTTGTATACCTCATTTTAATCCATAAGAAACGCACTTTTTTTGAATATATCACTTATTCAAAAATTTTAAGTTCATAAAATTTATCAAATTTGCATATCTTTACAATTGTGGTACAGAGTCCATTTCTTGGCACAATGTGTTTTCCCTATTCACGCAACTAACTTTGTCAGTTTTCAAGCTACAAAAATTGGTGAATCAAGGAAAAAAAAAAAAAAAAAAGAAAAAGAACACAATTTGATTTTGGAAATTGTTTTAGTCCTGATTTCTCTGAGAAAGGAAGGATAATTGCGGTGTATATTGCCCAGCTAAAATTGAAGATCTGATTTTTGAATCCACGAGGAAAATTCCTTGGTGCTCTGGGGGAACTATATTTTATAATCTTTTGGAGGTTTGGAATAGTCTCCTTGGAAAATTTAGTACGATTTGGGGAAAATCCAATGACAAAATTTTTATCTAAGTCAAATGGCATTGGATTATCGAAGCGAACATTTGATCAAAGGAAATCCAAATTGATGGCATATAGTCAATATACTGAAGAAATTTTAAGAGCATAATCTTGGTATCTTCAAAACGTTGGACAAACACTTCGACCACATAATTTGTAAATTTCAACATATTAAATTGGTTGCTGAAAATAATTTAAAATTTTTATTGTCATCTATTAGAGTGACCATATCTTTTTATAATTGAAGTTTGCGTTAAATTGTTTAAAATTCATATTTTTTTTTTTTTTTTGTTGTTAATTAATACTAAATTTCTTTGCCAGTTTTGTAAATATTATTTTGTTAAATTTCTGTTGAAAATTTGGTCACCTTTTTTAATTTAAAAAAAAAAAATTATTGTTTATAATATGTAAATTCAAAATTACACCCATATAAACTTTCCATTCACTATCATAATTATAAATACGAAAAGGAAAATGAAAATTTGTAGCAGATCTCATCTTTGTCCACTGGCGCCTGTCGATTTCGAGGGATACTGGATAATGTAAGTTTTTTTTATATACTTACATACATATAAAAAAAATAAAATACAAAAGAAAAGACTATAATAAATTATTAACTATTATTAATGATAATTTCATAAAATAATTTATGAAAATGAAATATGTGTCATTAATATTAGTTTAAGATAACACTATATTATTAACATCAGCATTTCGAATATCTTACATTTTGATTTTGAATTATTTACTACCTTAATGTTGATATTAATAATATGTTACACACATTAATACTAATTACATTTATTGCTTAATTTTGAATTGTAAATTATATAAATATATAGACATTTCTGAAAATTTTCTATTGGTAATAAAGTGACCTTAAGTTCATCATTTAATTATAATTTGAGAATCTTGAAAATTTATTAACCAGTAGTTAAAATTTTGCATTTCGGCAAAACTATTTTTATTTAATTATTTTTACCATGAATTGAATAAATTTTATATTAGTTTTTGTGTGATTATCAAAATGAAATA
Organism: Lucilia sericata; assembly: GCF_015586225.1. Lineage (NCBI taxonomy): Eukaryota > Metazoa > Arthropoda > Insecta > Diptera > Calliphoridae > Lucilia > Lucilia sericata. The sequence continues at coordinate 179,970 of NW_023994848.1, read as the reverse complement.
CTAATTTTTTTTTATTTGTGAAAGGTGAAGTTAAAGTATGAGGTAAATTAGAGTATATATATATTTTTTTTTGGGCTGACAACATATTGGTTTCCTGTCAGCATGGAGGGTGGGTGACGGAATGGTGATGCATATTCCATCTTAGTTTCACCAAGATCGTCAACATGTAACATATTTTCTTATTATTTGTATGAGTTGCTTTATAGTTATATTGCTACCTAAGGTAAAATCTTTAGTATACGATTCTATTATTCCGATATGATGACAATTGAGAACATAATATACCCCTCCCACCGACGAGCACGGCCGATCTATTAGGTAGCACTGTTCTCATGGGAATTTACCAACTCAAAGAATCGTTACAGTATAACTCATTTTAATCGGGGGAGTTTTCCAGATTTTTCCTACCGAGCGCGTCCCCGGGTGGCGGATAGGGGGTGGTGATGGACCATCTGTCCTCTCCCAGCTTTAATTTCACTTAAGCTGAGGGAGGGCAGATTGTCCACCACCTGGGAATATTATATTCCCCGCGGACCAAAAAACTGGAAAAACAAATATGGAAAATAAAAATAAAAAGATAAAAGTTACGGTGCAGGGCCTAAATAACCCAGTACCGGCGGCAAGTGTTGATCTACTCGCGAGTCACGTGTCGTCGTCATCCTGCAATCGTGAGCAGAATACTACTACGGAGGTGGGTACCTTGGCCTCCGTGGCGGACAATGCGTCAAGTGTACAGCATGCCGCTGGCAAAAATATAGGGGTGAAAGAGAAGGATGTACTCGGAGAGAGCTCTAAGCTACCTCAGCCTTTAAATATAGGTGAGGGTTCCGACTCTGAATCCTCAGATGATAATAATAATAATACCATTATAGCAAATCCCAAAAAGGATGAAGTAGAGCAAATGGTGAAAGAGGTGAGTGATAGCATAGCTAAACTACCTATTACTAAGAAAAGACTTTCTGGAGCACAGAGGAGGAAGTTGAAAAAGATGCTTCAGGAAATCATAGTTAGTCAATCCCACGACACTCCAAAGGAATCGGACTCTCTCACAAGATCTGAGGCAAAAAGGATCAGGTCACCCGAGGAGTTGACAACTGAGAATAAGCCTAAGAAGAAAAAGAGCTCCCCGTCTTCTAATACACAGTCGAAGCCAAGCCATACTTTACTCAAAGGAATCTCAAGTGAGAATCCTGCGAGTAAGGGTGACAACGCCAAGCCAGATATTCCGAAGACGAACACGTCGGCGAAATCAACCTCGAAGGTAAGGGAATCTCAAAAGAAGCCCCGAAAAACGAGGAAGGAGAAGCTAGACGGAGGAAAAGGTAAAGAGCCGCCATCTTACGCCAAAGTTGCCAGAAGTAGGCACCGGGACGATCTCTGCTATGCAGTTTACGATGCCGGTAATCCGACAGGCAAAATTCCAATAGACCAACAGAGTAAAATAGAAGACCTGGTCAACAATAAGATAGTGGACCATGCAATAGCTTCAAAGGGCAAACAACCAATAGAGAGCGAGAGCTGCGAGTTCAGCATGGGCGTGATGTTGATGAGGTTGGCATCTCACCAATGTGTTAGCACCCTAAAGAACTTGGTGGAAAGTATCCCTCCTCCCTGGGACGGCGCTAGGCTGGGACTGGCAAAGAAGAGCGAGCTTCCGGTGCTCCTAAAGTCCACTGTCTACATAAAAGGATGGGGCAGTAAACTGGCTAATGAACGTATACTGGAAATTCTTGGAGGTCAAAATGCTGAGCTGGCCGTGGAAAAATGGGATGTCTTTTACAGGAAAGAAGAACCTGAGGGAACTTTATTTGTAATAGGTATCGACCAGAAATCCATGGCTAGTCTTGCCAAGAATAAAGGTAGGGCTTACTTCGCCTCTAAATCTGTCATATTCAAAATTGGGAAGGTGCCGATTGGAAGGGCTGTTACAACAAGCCTCGAAAAGGACACTAAAAAACCTAAGACCACAGTATCCACTACTGATAACGTTGAGGAGTCAAATCCTAAAATCGAGGAATTTACCATTAACTCGCCAGAAGAAAGTGTAGTTGCCCTTTCCAAAATTGGGAAGGCGCCGATTGAAAGGGCTGTCAAAACCGGCCCCGACAAGGACACTAAAACACCTAAGACAGTACCCAAAGCATCATTAGCAAGTACTAGCAATGTTGAGGAGTCAAATCCTAAAAGCGAGGAGGAAATCACTCACCCGCCAGAAGACAGAACAGCAATGCTCTCCAGAATTGGGAATGTGTCTATTAAAAATACTGCTATTCCTATGCCTGATAAGGACACCGCAGTGCCATCAACAGTACTCACTGCATTAATAGCCACTTCAGGCTATCCGGAGGAGTCAAATCCAAAGAGCGAGGAGGTGACCACCAACTCGCTGGAAGACAGTTTAATGGATGACCATGATTGAGGTTATCCAAATAAACCTCCATCGGAGCGAGACAGCTACCAACGCTCTGATGGCTAAAATCAACACAGGTAAAATACATATAGCCTTAATCCAGGAACCTTGGACGATTCGCAACAAGGTTTCTGGATTAAATCACGTAAATTTCCAACTTTTCTACGCTGATACAGGATCTCGCCCGAGAACATGTATCTTATGTCACAAGAACTTATGTTTTCTCCTCTCAACAGGATTATCAACATCGGATGCAACGGTGCTGAAGCAAGGTCGAGGCAACATATACCTTGCATCTATTTACCTGCCTTTCGATTCTCCGACCCTACCACCAACGTCGGATCTGATGAAACTGGTTGAAGAGGCACAAAGGAAAAATAAGAAAATTGTAATAGGTTGTGATGCCAACTCGCATCATGTAGCTTGGGGTAGTACAAACACCAATCGCAGGGGACAAGCCCTCATGGATTTCTTTAATACTAAAGACTTGATAACATTGAACTTAGGTAATAAAGCTACCTTCGTCAATAGAATCAGAGAAGAAGTATTAGATATAACTATATGTTCAGAAGAGCTTATAAACGAAATTCAGGATTGGAGAGTTTCGGACGAGCACTCCTTTTCTGATCATCGGTACATAAGATTCAAAATACTAAGGCCACCACCAAAGCCGATAAAGTTTCGGAATAAGTCTAAAACTAATTGGACAATGTTCGGGGCCTTACTAAAGAACCGTTTAGGTCAGGACACTTTTCAATGTCGAAATAAAGAGGATATAGATGCCAAAGTGGAAACGTTCACAAGTGCCCTGGTTGAATCGTTCGAGGACAGCTGCCCTCTGCGAGAGCGGAGATCTGCCCAGGAAAAACCCTGGGTAACTGGGGAGATCCGGAACCTTGGGAAGACTCTTCGCAAACTATTTAACCGGGCACGGCGTAAAAAGACCGCAGTATACTGGGATGAGTATCGTAATAAACTTGGTGAATATAAGAAAATCGTTCGAAGAGCCAAACGAGACTCCTGGAAACTTTTCTGTGAACAGGTAGATAGCGTAAATGAGGTATCGAAGATAAAAAAATTCCTATCCAAAACTCATGTCCAACCGGAATCTATGATCGATGACACGGGCAGGAGACTTGAGGATATGGAGGAGACAATGAAACTCCTAATGGATTCTCATTTCCCACCCGGTATATCGAATAACATAGATGAACCGATATTGGAGGAAGGGGAGGGTAACACGGAAATAGTTATTACAACTGACATGGTTAAAGGGGCAATCAAGAGCTTTGCTCCCTATAAAGCTGCAGGGCCGGATGGAATTTTCCCGGCACTTTTGCAGATGGAGGCGGGACTGGTTTCCGTACATCTGTCACAGATATTCACTGCATGCTTAAAATTGGCATATACCCCAGTTAAATGGCAGGATGCAAGGGTAATATTTATACCCAAACCAGGGAAACCTAGCTATGCGACACCTAAGTCCTATCGACCGATAAGTCTTACGTCCTTCCTACTTAAAACCTTGGAACGGATAGTCGATAGCATGGTTAAAAGCAGCATACCATACAATGACCTTAAATATAAGCAGCATGCTTATGTAAAGGGACGATCGGTGGAGACCGCTTTAAATGAAGTTGTCCACTACATAAGTGAATCTTTCGATAGCAAACTGTATACACTGGCAGTATGCATTGACATCGAAGGCGCTTTCAATAACGTGCACACTGATACCCTTATCCAATCCCTAGACCAGTTTCATGTTGACCGGGTGCTCCGTAACTGGATCAACTACATGCTAAGGAACAGATGGATAAGCTGCGAGATGTACGATATAACTATCAGGAAAAAGGTATTTCGCGGTATACCACAGGGTGGCATTTTGTCACCTTTACTCTGGGTCACCACGATTAATAGCCTCCTAAGGACCCTAACCGAGAAAGGACTTAGACCTGTCTGCTATGCAGACGATGTCGTAATACTTTTAAAGGGAAAGGATCCAAATTACTTGTGTAGAAGAGCTGAGGAGGCTCTGAATACGGCCTTGAGCTGGGCTCAACCGAGAGGCCTCAATGTTAACCCGGCGAAGACGGAAATCTGTCTTTTCACAAGAAAGACAAAAATTTCTACATATACTGAACCTTGCTTCTTGGGCAAGAAGATACCGGTGACAGACAAAGTTAAGTACTTAGGTGTAATACTTGACCGGAAATTAAAATGGAGACACCACATAGAGGATAGGATCAACAAGGCACATCGGTGCTGGGCGATATGTAGGAGAACCATAGGCATGAAATGGGGTCTTAGTCCTACTATGACAAATTGGCTTTATAAAAGTGTAATTAGACCAATTCTAGCTTATGCTTCAATAATCTGGTGGACTGCTTTGGACAAAAAGTGTAATATCAAACTACTACAGGGAGTTCAGCGTACATGCTGCTTGGGTATAAGTGGTGCCATGTGTACTACTTCAACCAAGGCTCTGGAAACGTTGCTAGATATTCCACCCATTGAAACATATATAAGATATGAGGCGGCGCTTACAGCCGAACGGCTCTTTACTTTAGGCGAACTGGCCAAAAACGGTTATAGGACACGTCATCAATGTATACTGGACACATTGGAAGGTTATACACATTCATCGGACGTGCCTGATCGCATACCAGACACTGAATATGTCGGAAACTTTGAAACGCTAATCCCAGATAGAATGTCTTGGTCAAGCGGAACATTAGAGCAAATACCAGTAGGAATCCGTTGCTACACGGATGGCTCTAAATTAGGGGACAAAGTGGGTCTGGGGTTCTATATTGAAGACCCAGAAACAGAAATATACCACCGTTTACCTAATCATAACACAAGCTTCCAGGCAGAAGTACGAGCAATAACGGAATGTGTAAATTGGATTAGAATAAATATGGCGCCCACAGGGCTTAATATATTTACCGACAGCCAGAAGGCAATTTGTGCGATATCAGGTGATAGAATTAAATCTAAGACCGTATTGGATTGTAAGAAAGCTTTAACTGAATACTCTCCCAGAGGTAAGGTTCACATCATATGGGTACCAGGCCACTCGGGAGTAGCCGGCAACGAAAGGGCGAATGTAATAGCTTTAAAGGGAAGGGAGCTCGATGTAGTTAACCTGACAAACGCAAAACCATTCGACGCAACAAAAGCTGAATTAAAAATATGGATGAGAGAATCCCATAAGGCCTCTTGGAATAATGAAACGGTGGGTAGAACCACAAAGATTCTATGGGGTGACCCTGATGAGAGCAAGACGAGAAATCTTCTCAAAATGAGCAAGTCTGAGGTTAGTATGATGGTACGTATTCTCAGTGGACACACAGGATTACGAGCACATCTATACAAAATTGGACGTGCGAATTCAGACGAATGTAGAGCATGTGGAGAGGACAGTGAAACTCTGGAGCACTTTCTTTGCCATTGTCAGGCATTCGTCGAAGTTAGATCCAAGTATCTTGGAAGTGATGTTATTCCAGAAATAACATTCTTAACCAACACCGATTGGAAGATTCTTAGGAATTACGTCCAGGAAACTGAGTTTCTGAACATGGAAAAATAATACATTCAGTGAACAATTTTTTTTTTTTTTTTTTTTTTTTTTTTTTTTTTCTTGAATTGGAGCGCACAACAGGCCCGATAGTGGCCTAGGTGTATTTCTTCGGATTTGATGTAGTATACATCCTCCTATCAACCTACCTACCTACCTACCTACTCATTTTAATCCATAAGAAACGAACTTTCTTTTGATATATCACTTATTCAAAAATCTTAAGTTCATAAAATTTATCAAATTTCCATATCATTACAATTTTGGTACAAAGTACATTTCTTGCCAGAATATATTTTCCCTATTCACGCAAACAACTTTGACAGTTTTCAAGCTACGACAGTTTCGCATACCTCATTTTAATCCATAAAAAACGCACTTATCTTTATATATATTATTTATACAAGAATCTTAAGTCCATAAAATTTATCAAATTTGGATATCATTACAATTTTTGTACAGAGTACATTTCTTGCCACAATGTATTTTCTCTATTCACGCAAATAACTTTGTCAGTTTTCAAGCTACGACAGTTTTGTATACCTCATTTTAATCCATAAGAAACGAACTTTCTTTTGATATATCACTTATTCAAAAATCTTAAGTTCATAAAATTTATCAAATTTGCATATCATTACAATTTTGGTACAGAGTACATTTCTTGACACAATGTGTTTTCCCTATTCACGCAAATAACTTTGTCACTTTTCAAGCTACGACAGTTTTGTATACCTCATTTTAATCCATAAAATTTATAAAATTTGCATATCATTACAATTTTGGTACAGAGTACATTTCTTACTATATTGTATTTTCCATATTCACGCAAATAACTTTGTCAGTTTTCAAGCTACGACAGTGTCATATACCTCATTTTAATCCATAAGAAACGCACTTTCTTTGGATATATCACTTATTCAAAAATCTTAAGTTCATAAAATTTATAAACTTTGCATATCATTACAATTTTGGCACAGTCCATAAGAAACGTACTTTCTTTTGATATATCACCTATTCAAAAATCTTAAGTTCATAAAATTTATAAAATTTGCATATCATTACAATTTTGGCACAGAGTACATTTCTTAGTATATTTTTTTTTCTATTCACGCAACTAACTTTGTCAGTTTTCAAGCTACGACAGTTTCGTATACCTCATTTTAATCCATAAGAAACGCACTTTCTTTTGATATATCACTTATTCAAAAAACTTAAGTTCATAAAATTTATGAAATTTGCATATCATTACAATTTTGGTACAGAGTGCATTTCTTGGCACAATGTATTTTCCCTATTCACGCAAATAACTTTGTCAGTTTTCGAGCTACGACAGTTTCATATACCTCATTTTAATCCATAAGAAACGCACTTTCTTTTGATATATCACTTATTCAAAAAACTTAAGTTCATTAAATTTATCAAATTTGCATATCATTACAATTTTCACGCAAATAACTTTGACAGTTTTCAAGCTACGTCAGTTTCGTATACCTCATTTAATCCATAAAAAACGCACTTACCTTTTGATATATTATTTATACAAGAATCTTAAGTCCATAAAATTTAATCCATAGGAAACGCACTTTCTTTTGATGTACCACTTATTCAAAAGTCTTAAGTTAATAAAATTTATAAAATTTGCATATCGTTACAATTTTGGTACAGAGTGCATTTCTTAGTAAATTGTATTTTCCTTATTCACGCAAATAACTTTGTCAGTTTTCAAGCTACGACAGTGTATATACCTCATTTTAATCCATAAGAAACGCACTTTCTTTTGATATATCACTTATTCAAAAAACTTAAGTTCATAAAATTTATCAAATTTGCATATCATTACAATTTTGGTACAGAGTACATTTCTTGTCACAATGTATTTTCCCTATTCACGCAAATAACTTTGTCAGTTTTCAAGCTACGGCAGTTTCGTATACCTCATTTTAATCCATAAGAAACGCACTTTCTTTTGATGTATCACTTATTCAAAAATATTAAGTTCATAAAATTTATAAAATTTGCATATCGTTACAATTTTGGTACAGAGTACATTTCTTGGCACAATGTATTTTCCCTATTGACACAAATAACTTTGTCAGTTTTCAAGCTACGACAGTTTCGTATTCCTCATTTTAATCCATAGGAAACGTACTTTCTTTTGCTGTATCACTTATTCAAAAGTCTTAAGTTCATAAAATTTATAAAATTTGCATATCGTTATTCACACAAATAACTTTGTCAGTTTTCAAGCTACGACAGTGTCATATACCTCATTTTAATCCATGAGAAACGCACTTTCTTTTGATATATCACTTATTCAAAAATCTTAAGTTCATAAAATTTATCAAATTTTCATATCATTACAATTTCGGTACAGAGTACATTTCTTGGCACAATGTATTTTCACTATTCACGCAAATAACTTTGTCAGTTTTCAAGCTACGACAGTTTCGTGTACCTCATTTTAATCCATAAGGAACGCACTTTTTTTTGATATATTAATTATAAAATAATCTTAAGTTCATAAAATTTGTCAAATTTGCATATCATTACAATTTTGGCACAGAGTGCATTTCTTAGTATATTGTATTTTCCCTATTCACGTAAATAACTTTGTCAGTTTTCAAGCTACGACAGTTGCGTATACCTCATTTTAATCCATAAGAAACGCACTTTCTTCTGATATACCACTTATTCAAAAATCTTAAGTTCATAAAATTTGTCAAATTTGCATATCATTACAATTTTGGCACAGAGTACATTTCTTAGTATATTTTTTTTCCTATTCACGCAAATAACTTTGTCAGTTTTCAAGCTACGACAGTTTCGTATACCTCATTTTAATCCATAAGAAACGCACTTTCTTTGAATATATCACTTATTCAAAAAACTCAAGTTCATAAAATTTATCAAATTTGCATATCATTACAATTTTGGTACAGAGTGCATTTCTTGCCACAATGTATTTTCCCTATTCACGCAACTAACTTTGTCAGTTTTCAAGCTACAAAAGTTTCATATACCTCATTTTAATCCATAAGAAACGCACTTTCATTTGATATATCACTTATTCAAAAATCTTAAGTTTATAAAATTTATCAAATTTGCATATCATTACAATTTTGGTACAAAGTGCATTTCTTGCCAGAATATATTTTCCCTATTCGCGCAAATAACTTTGACAGTTTTCAAGCTACGACAGTTTCGTATACCTCATTTTAATCCATAAAAAACGCACTTATCTTTATATATATTATTTATACAAGAATCTTAAGTCCATAAGATTTATCAAATTTGCATATCATTACAATTTTGGTACAGAGTACATTTCTTGCCACAATGTATTTTCCCTATTCACGCAAATAACTTTGTCAGTTTTCAAGCTACGACAGTTTTGTATACCTCATTTTAATCCATAAGAAACGCACTTTCTTTTGATATATCACTTATTCAAAAATCTTAAGTTCATACAATTTATCAAATTTGCATATCATTACAATTTTGGTACAAAGTGCATTTCTTGCCAGAATATATTTTCCCTATTCACGCAAATAACTTTGACAGTTTTCAAGCTACGACAGTTTCGTATACCTCATTTTAATCCATAAAAAACGCACTTATCTTTATATATATTATTTATACAAGAATCTTAAGTCCATAAGATTTATCAAATTTGCATATCATTACAATTTAGGTACAGAGCACATTTCTTGCCACAATGTATTTTCCCTATTCACGCAACTAACTTTGTCAGTTTTCAAGCTACAAAAATTGGTGAATCAAGGAAAAAAAAAAAAAGAAAAAGAACACAATTTGATTTTGGAAATTGTTTTAGTCCTGATTTCTCTGAGAAAGGAAGGATAATTGCGGTGTATATTGCCCAGCTAAAATTGAAGATCTGATTTTTGAATCCACGAGGAAAATTCCTTGGTGCTCTGGGGGAACTATATTTTATAATCTTTTGGAGGTTTGGAATAGTCTCCTTGGAAAATTTAGTACGATTTGGGGAAAATCCAATGACAAAATTTTTATCTAAGTCAAATGGCATTGGATTATCGAAGCGAACATTTGATCAAAGGAAATCCAAATTGATGGCATATAGTCAATATACTGAAGAAATTTTAAGAGCATAATCTTGGTATCTTCAAAACGTTGGACAAACACTTCGACCACATAATTTGTAAATTTCAACATATTAAATTGGTTGCTGAAAATAATTTAAAATTTTTATTGTCATCTATTAGAGTGACCATATCTTTTTATAATTGAAGTTTGCGTTAAATTGTTTAAAATTCATATTTTTTTTTTTTTTTGTTGTTAATTAATACTAAATTTCTTTGCCAGTTTTGTAAATATTATTTTGTTAAATTTCTGTTGAAAATTTGGTCACCTTTTTTTAATTTAAAAAAAAAAAAATTATTGTTTATAATATGTAAATTCAAAATTACACCCATATAAACTTTCCATTCACTATCATAATTATAAATACGAAAAGGAAAATGAAAATTTGTAGCAGATCTCATCTTTGTCCACTGGCGCCTGTCGATTTCGAGGGATACTGGATAATGTAAGTTTTTTTATATACTTACATACATATAAAAAAAAATAAAATACAAAAGAAAAGACTATAATAAATTATTAACTATTATTAATGATAATTTCATAAAATAATTTATGAAAATGAAATATGTGTCATTAATATTAGTTTAAGATAACACTATATTATTAACATCAGCATTTCGAATATCTTACATTTTGATTTTGAATTATTTACTACCTTAATGTTGATATTAATAATATGTTACACACATTAATACTAATTACATTTATTGCTTAATTTTGAATTGTAAATTATATAAATATATAGACATTTCTGAAAATTTTCTATTGGTAATAAAGTGACCTTAAGTTCATCATTTAATTATAATTTGAGAATCTTGAAAATTTATTAACCAGTAGTTAAAATTTTGCATTTCGGCAAAACTATTTTTATTTAATTATTTTTACCATGAATTGAATAAATTTTATATTAGTTTTTGTGTGATTATCAAAATGAAATACTAATTTTTTTTTATTTGTGAAAGGTGAAGTTAAAGTATGAGGTAAATTAGAGTATATATATATTTTTTTTTGGGCTGACAACATATTGGTTTCCTGTCAGCATGGAGGGTGGGTGACGGAATGGTGATGCATATTCCATCTTAGTTTCACCAAGATCGTCAACATGTAACATATTTTCTTATTATTTGTATGAGTTGCTTTATAGTTATATTGCTACCTAAGGTAAAATCTTTAGTATACGATTCTATTATTCCGATATGATGACAATTGAGAACATAATATACCCCTCGCACCGACGAGCACGGCCGATCTATTAGGTAGCACTGTTCTCATGGGAATTTACCAACTCAAAGAATCGTTACAGTATAACTCATTTTAATCCATAAGAAACGAACTTTCTTTTAATATATCACTTATTCAAAAATCTTAAGTTCATAAAATTTATCAAATTTCCATATCATTACAATTTTGGTACAAAGTACATTTCTTGCCAGAATATATTTTCCCTATTCACGCAAACAACTTTGACAGTTTTCAAGCTACGACAGTTTCGCATACCTCATTTTAATCCATAAAAAACGCACTTATCTTTATATATATTATTTATACAAGAATCTTAAGTCCATAAAATTTATCAAATTTGGATATCATTACAATTTTTGTACAGAGTACATTTCTTGCCACAATGTATTTTCTCTATTCACGCAAATAACTTTGTCAGTTTTCAAGCTACGACAGTTTTGTATACCTCATTTTAATCCATAAGAAACGAACTTTCTTTTGATATATCACTTATTCAAAAATCTTAAGTTCATAAAATTTATCAAATTTGCATATCATTACAATTTTGGTACAGAGTACATTTCTTGACACAATGTGTTTTCCCTATTCACGCAAATAACTTTGTCACTTTTCAAGCTACGACAGTTTTGTATACCTCATTTTAATCCATAAAATTTATAAAATTTGCATATCATTACAATTTTGGTACAGAGTACATTTCTTACTATATTGTATTTTCCATATTCACGCAAATAACTTTGTCAGTTTTCAAGCTACGACAGTGTCATATACCTCATTTTAATCCATAAGAAACGCACTTTCTTTGGATATATCACTTATTCAAAAATCTTAAGTTCATAAAATTTATAAACTTTGCATATCATTACAATTTTGGCACAGTCCATAAGAAACGTACTTTCTTTTGATATATCACCTATTCAAAAATCTTAAGTTCATAAAATTTATAAAATTTGCATATCATTACAATTTTGGCACAGAGTACATTTCTTAGTATATTTTTTTTTCTATTCACGCAACTAACTTTGTCAGTTTTCAAGCTACGACAGTTTCGTATACCTCATTTTAATCCATAAGAAACGCACTTTCTTTTGATATATCACTTATTCAAAAAACTTAAGTTCATAAAATTTATGAAATTTGCATATCATTACAATTTTGGTACAGAGTGCATTTCTTGGCACAATGTATTTTCCCTATTCACGCAACTAACTTTGTCAGTTTTCGAGCTACGACAGTTTCATATACCTCATTTTAATCCATAAGAAACGCACTTTCTTTTGATATATCACTTATTCAAAAAACTTAAGTTCATTAAATTTATCAAATTTGCATATCATTACAATTTTCACGCAAATAACTTTGACAGTTTTCAAGCTACGTCAGTTTCGTATACCTCATTTAATCCATAAAAAACGCACTTACCTTTTGATATATTATTTATACAAGAATCTTAAGTCCATAAAATTTATCAAATTTGCATATCATTACAATTTTGGTACAGAGTGCATTTCTTGCCACAATGTATTTTCCCTATTCACGCAAATAACTTTGTCAGTTTTCAAGCTACGACAGTTTCGCATACCTCAATTTAATCCATAGGAAACGCACTTTCTTTTGATGTACCACTTATTCAAAAGTCTTAAGTTAATAAAATTTATAAAATTTGCATATCGTTACAATTTTGGTACAGAGTGCATTTCTTAGTAAATTGTATTTTCCTTATTCACGCAAATAACTTTGTCAGTTTTCAAGCTACGACAGTGTATATACCTCATTTTAATCCATAAGAAACGCACTTTCTTTTGATATATCACTTATTCAAAAAACTTAAGTTCATAAAATTTATCAAATTTGCATATCATTACAATTTTGGTACAGAGTACATTTCTTGTCACAATGTATTTTCCCTATTCACGCAAATAACTTTGTCAGTTTTCAAGCTACGGCAGTTTCGTATACCTCATTTTAATCCATAAGAAACGCACTTTCTTTTGATGTATCACTTATTCAAAAATATTAAGTTCATAAAATTTATAAAATTTGCATATCGTTACAATTTTGGTACAGAGTACATTTCTTGGCACAATGTATTTTCACTATTCACGCAAATAACTTTGACAGTTTTCAAGCTACGTCAGTTTCGTATTCCTCATTTTAATCCATAGGAAACGTACTTTCTTTTGCTGTATCACTTATTCAAAAGTCTTAAGTTCATAAAATTTATAAAATTTGCATATCGTTATTCACACAAATAACTTTGTCAGTTTTCAAGCTACGACAGTGTCATATACCTCATTTTAATCCATGAGAAACGCACTTTCTTTTGATATATCACTTATTCAAAAATCTTAAGTTCATAAAATTTATCAAATTTTCATATCATTACAATTTCGGTACAGAGTACATTTCTTGGCACAATGTATTTTCACTATTCACGCAAATAACTTTGTCAGTTTTCAAGCTACGACAGTTTCGTGTACCTCATTTTAATCCATAAGGAACGCACTTTTTTTTGATATATTAATTATAAAATAATCTTAAGTTCATAAAATTTGTCAAATTTGCATATCATTACAATTTTGGCACAGAGTGCATTTCTTAGTATATTGTATTTTCCCTATTCACGTAAATAACTTTGTCAGTTTTCAAGCTACGACAGTTGCGTATACCTCATTTTAATCCATAAGAAACGCACTTTCTTCTGATATACCACTTATTCAAAAATCTTAAGTTCATAAAATTTGTCAAATTTGCATATCATTACAATTTTGGCACAGAGTACATTTCTTAGTATATTTTTTTTCCTATTCACGCAAATAACTTTGTCAGTTTTCAAGCTACGACAGTTTCGTATACCTCATTTTAATCCATAAGAAACGCACTTTCTTTGAATATATCACTTATTCAAAAAACTCAAGTTCATAAAATTTATCAAATTTGCATATCATTACAATTTTGGTACAGAGTGCATTTCTTGGCACAATGTATTTTCCCTATTCACGCAACTAACTTTGTCAGTTTTCAAGCTACAAAAGTTTCATATACCTCATTTTAATCCATAAGAAACGCACTTTCATTTGATATATCACTTATTCAAAAATCTTAAGTTTATAAAATTTATCAAATTTGCATATCATTACAATTTTGGTACAAAGTGCATTTCTTGCCAGAATATATTTTCCTTATTCGCGCAAATAACTTTGACAGTTTTCAAGCTACGACAGTTTCGTATACCTCATTTTAATCCATAAAAAACGCACTTATCTTTATATATATTATTTATACAAGAATCTTAAGTCCATAAGATTTATCAAATTTGCATATCATTACAATTTTGGTACAGAGTACATTTCTTGCCACAATGTATTTTCCCTATTCACGCAAATAACTTTGTCAGTTTTCAAGCTACGACAGTTTTGTATACCTCATTTTAATCCATAAGAAACGCACTTTCTTTTGATATATCACTTATTCAAAAATCTTAAGTTCATACAATTTATCAAATTTGCATATCATTACAATTTTGGTACAAAGTGCATTTCTTGCCAGAATATATTTTCCCTATTCACGCAAATAACTTTGACAGTTTTCAAGCTACGACAGTTTCGTATACCTCATTTTAATCCATAAAAAACGCACTTATCTTTATATATATTATTTATACAAGAATCTTAAGTCCATAAGATTTATCAAATTTGCATATCATTACAATTTAGGTACAGAGCACATTTCTTGCCACAATGTATTTTCCCTATTCACGCAAATAACTTTGTCAGTTTTCAAGCTACGACAGTTTCGTATACCTAATTTTAATCCATAAGAAACGCACTTTCTTCTGATATATCACTTATTCAAAAATCTTAAGTTCATAAAATTTATAAAATTTGCATATCATTACAATTTTGGTACAGAGTACATTTCTTACTATATTGTATTTTCCTTATTCACGCAAATAACTTTGTCAGTTTTTAAGCTACGACAGTGTATATACCTCATTTTAATCCATAAGAAACGCACTTTCTTTGGATATATCACTTATTCAAAAATCTTAAGTTCATAAAATTTATAAACTTTGCATATCATTACAATTTTGGCACAGAGTACATTTCTTAGTATATTTTTTTTCCTATTCACGCAAATAACTTTGTCAGTTTTCAAGCTACGACAGTTTCGTATACCTCATTTTAATCCATAAGAAACGCACTTTCCTTTGATATATCACTTATTCAAAAATCTTAAGTTCATAAAATTTGTCAAATTTGCATATCATTACAATTTTGGCACAGAGTACATTTCTTAGTATATTTTTTTTCCTATTCACGCAAATAACTTTGTCAGTTTTCAAGCTACGACAGTTTCGTATACCTCATTTTAATCCATAAGAAACGCACTTTCTTTGAATATATCACTTATTCAAAAAACTCAAGTTCATAAAATTTATCAAATTTGCATATCATTACAATTTTGGTACAGAGTGCATTTCTTACTATATTGTATTTTCCTTATTCACGCAAATAACTTTGTCAGTTTTTAAGCTACGACAGTGTATATACCTCATTTTAATCCATAAGAAACGCACTTTCTTTGGATATATCACTTATTCAAAAATCTTAAGTTCATAAAATTTATAAACTTTGCATATCATTACAATTTTGGCACAGAGTACATTTCTTAGTATATTTTTTTTCCTATTCACGCAAATAACTTTGTCAGTTTTCAAGCTACGACAGTTTCGTATACCTCATTTTAATCCATAAGAAACGCACTTTCCTTTGATATATCACTTATTCAAAAATCTTAAGTTCATAAAATTTATAAACTTTGCATATCATTACAATTTTGGCACAAAGTACATTTCGTAGTATATTTTTCTTTTTCCTATTCACTCAAATAACTTTGTTAGTTTTCAAGCTAAGACAGTTTCGTATACCTCATTTTAATCCATAAGAAACGCACTTTCTTTTGATATATCACTTATTCAAAAATCTTAAGTTCATAAAATTTATCAAATTTGCATATCATTACAATTTTGGTACAGAGTACATTTCTTGTCACAATGTATTTTCCCTATTCACGCAAATAACTTTGTCAGTTTTCAAGCTACGACAGTTTCGTATACCTCATTTTAATCCATAAGAAACGCACTTTCTTTTGATGTATCACTTATTCAAAAATATTAAGTTCATAAAATTTATCAAATTTGCATATCATTACAATTTTGGTACAGAGTACATTTCTTGCCACAATGTATTTTCCCTATTGACACAAATAACTTTGTCAGTTTTCAAGCTACGACAGTTTCGTATTCCTCATTTTAATCCACAGGAAACGCACTTTCTTTTTCTGTATCACTTATTCAAAAGTCTTAAGTTCATAAAAAATTTATAAAATTTGCATATCTTTATTCACACAAATAACTTTGTCAGTTTTCAAGCTACGACAGTGTCATATACCTCATTTTAATCCATGAGAAACGCACTTTCTTTTGATATATCACTTATTCAAAAATCTTAAGTTCATAAAATTTATCAAATTTTCATATCATTACAATTTCGGTACAGAGTACATTTCTTGGCACAATGTATTTTCACTATTCACGCAAATAACTTTGTCAGTTTTCAAGCTACGACAGTTTCGTGTACCTCATTTTAATCCATAAGGAACGCACTTTTTTTTATATAATAATTATAAAATAATCTTAAGTTCATAAAATTTGTCAAATTTGCATATCATTACAATTTTGGCACAGAGTGCATTTCTTAGTATATTGTATTTTCCCTATTCACGCAAATAACTTTGTCTGTTTTCAAGCTACGACAGTTGCGTATACCTCATTTTAATCCATAAGAAACGCACTTTCTTTTGATATATCACTTATTCAAAAATCTTAAGTTCATAAAATTTATCAAATTTTCATATCATTACAATTTCGGTACAGAGTACATTTCTTTGCACAATGTATTTTCACTATTCACGCAAATAACTTTGTCAGTTTTCAAGCTACGACAGTTTCGTGTACCTCATTTTAATCCATAAGGAACGCACTTTTTTTGATATATTAATTATAAAATAATCTTAAGTTCATAAAATTTGTCAAATTTGCATATCATTACAATTTTGGCACAGAGTACATTTCTTAGTATATTTTTTTTCCTATTCACGCAAATAACTTTGTCAGTTTTCAAGCTACGACAGTTTCGTATACCTCATTTTAATCCATAAGAAACGCACTTTCTTTGAATATATCACTTATTCAAAAAACTCAAGTTCATAAAATTTATCAAATTTGCATATCATTACAATTTTGGTACAGAGTGCATTTCTTGGCATAATGTATTTTTCCTATTCACGCAACTAACTTTGTCAGTTTTCAAGCTACAAAAGTTTCATATACCTCATTATAATCCATAAGAAACGCACTTTCTTTTGATATATCACTTATTCAAAAATCTTAAGTTTATAAAATTTATCAAATTTGCATATCATTACAATTTTGGTACAAAGTGCATTTCTTGCCAGAATATATTTTCCCTATTCACGCAAATAACTTTGACAGTTTTCAAGCTACGACAGTTTCGTATACCTCATTTTAATCCATAAAAACGCACTTATCTTTATATATATTATTTATACAAGAATCTTAAGTCCATAAGATTTATCAAATTTGCATATCATTACAATTTTGGTACAGAGTACATTTCTTGCCACAATGTATTTTCCCTATTCACGCAAATAACTTTGTCAGTTTTCAAGCTACGACAGTTTTGTATACCTCATTTTAATCCATAAGAAACGCACTTTCTTTTGATATATCACTTATTAAAAATCTTAAGTTCATACAATTTATCAAATTTGCATATCATTACAATTTTGGTACAAAGTGCATTTCTTGCCAGAATATATTTTCCCTATTCACGCAAATAACTTTGACAGTTTTCAAGCTACGACAGTTTCGTATACCTCATTTTAATCCATAAAAAACGCGCTTATCTTTGATATATTATTTATACAAGAATCTTAAGTCCATAAGATTTATCAAATTTGCATATCATTACAATTTAGGTACAGAGCACATTTCTTGCCACAATGTATTTTCCCTATTCACGCAAATAACTTTGTCAGTTTTCAAGCTACGACAGTTTCGTATACCTAATTTTAATCCATAAGAAACGCACTTTCTTTGAATGTATCACTTATTCAAAAATCTTAAGTTCATAAAATTTATAAAATTTGCATATCATTACAATTTTGGTACAGAGTACATTTCTTACTATATTGTATTTTCCTTATTCACGCAAATAACTTTGTCAGTTTTCAAGCTACGACAGTGTATATACCTCATTTTAATCCATAAGAAACGCACTTTCTTTGGATATATCACTTATTCAAAAATCTTAAGTTCATAAAATTTATAAACTTTGCATATCATTACAATTTTGGCACAGAGTACATTTCTTAGTATATTATTTTTCCTATTCACGCAAATAACTTTGTCAGTTTTCAAGCTACGACAGTTTCGTATACCTCATTTTAATCCATAGGAAACGCACTTTCTTTTGCTGTATCACTTATTCAAAAGTCTTAAGTTCATAAAATTTATAAAATTTGCATAACGTTACAATTTTGGTACAGAGTGCATTTCTTGGCACAATGTATTTTCCCTATTCACGCAACTAACTTTGTCAGTTTTCAAGCTACGACAGTTTCATATACCTCATTTTAATCCATAAGAAACGCACTTTCTTTTGATATATCACTTATTCAAAAATCTTAATGTTCATAAAATTTATCAAATTTGCATATCATTACAATTTTGGTACAGAGTCATTCTTACAATGTATTTTCCCTATTCACGCAAATAACTTTGACAGTTTTCAAGCTACGACAGTTTCGTATACCTCATTTTAATCCATAAAAAACGCACTTACCTTTTGATATATACTTTATACAAGAATCTTAAGTCATAAAATTTATCAAATTTGCATATCATTACAATTTTGGTACAGAGTGCATTTCTTGCCACAATGTATTTTCCCTATTCACGCAAATAACTTTGTCAGTTTTCAAGCTACGACAGTTTCGTATACCTCATTTTAATCCATAGGAAACGCACTTTCTTTTGCTGTATCTCTTATTCAAAAGTCTTAAGTTCATAAAATTTATAAAATTTGCATATCGTTACAATTTTGGTACAGAGTGCATTTCTTAGTATATTGTATTTTCCCTATTCACACAAATAACTTTGTCAGTTTTCAAGCTACGACAGTTTCGTATACCTCATTTTAATATATAAGAAACGCACTTTCTTTGAATATATCACTTATTCAAAAATCTTAAGTTCATAAAATTTATCAAATTTGCATATCTTTACAATTTTGGTACAGAGTGCATTTCTGGGCACAATGTGTTTTCCCTATTCACGCAAATAACTTTGTTAGTTTTCAAGCTATAAAAGTTTCGTATACCTCATTTTAAATAATAAGAAACGCACTTTCTTTTGATATATCATTTATACAAAAATCTTAAGTTCATAAATTTTGTCAAATTTGCATATCATTACAATTTTGGTACAGAGTGCATTTCTTAGTATATTGTATTTTCCCTATTCACGCAAATAACTTTGCAGTTTTCGAGCTAAGACAGTTTCGTATACCTCATTTCAATCCATAAGAAATGCAATTTCTTTGATAGATTACTTATACAAAAATCTTTAGTTCATAAAATTTATCAAATTTGCATATCATTACAATTTTGGTACAGCGTGAATTTATTAATATAGTGTACTTTCCCTATTCACACAAATAACTTTCTCAGTTTTCAAGCTACGACAGTTTCGTATACCTCATTTTAATCCATAAGAAACGCACTTTCTATATATCACTTATTCAAAAATCTTAAGTTCATAAAATTTATCAAATTTGCATATCATTACAATTTTGGTACAGAGTCCATTTCTTGGCACAATGTGTTTTCCCTATTCACGCAAATAACTTTGTCAGTTTTCAAGCTACAAAAGTTTCGTATACCTCATTTTAATCCATAGGAGACGCACTTTCTTTTGATATATCACTTATTCAAAAAACTTAAGTTCATAAAATTTATCAAATTTGCATATCATTACAATTTTGGTACAGAGTGCATTTCTTAGCACAATGTATTTTCCCTATTCACGCAACTAACTTTGTCAGTTTTCAAGCTACGACAGTTTCGTATACCTCATTTTAATCCATAGGAGACGCACTTTCTTTGATATATCACTTATTCAAAAAACTTAAGTTCATACAATTTATCAAATTTGCATATCATTACAATTTTGGTACAAAGTGCATTTCTTGCCAGAATATATTTTCCCTATTCACGCAAATAACTTTGACAGTTTTCAAGCTACGACAGTTTCGTATACCTCATTTTAATCCATAAAAAACGCACTTATCTTTATATATATTATTTATACAAGAATCTTAAGTCCATAAGATTTATCAAATTTGCATATCATTACAATTTAGGTACAGAGCACATTTCTTGCCACAATGTATTTTCCCTATTCACGCAAATAACTTTGTCAGTTTTCAAGCTACGACAGTTTCGTATACCTAATTTTAATCCATAAGAAACGCACTTTCTTTGAATGTATCACTTATTCAAAAATCTTAAGTTCATAAAATTTATAAAATTTGCATATCATTACAATTTTGGTACAGAGTACATTTCATACTATATTGTATTTTCCTTATTCACGCAAATAACTTTGTCAGTTTTCAAGCTACGACAGTGTATATACCTCATTTTAATCCATAAGAAACGCACTTTCTTTGAATATATCACTTATTCAAAAATCTTAAGTTCATAAAATTTATAAACTTTGCATATCATTACAATTTTGGCACAGAGTACATTTCTTAGTATATTTTTTTTCCTATTCACGCAAATAACTTTGTCAGTTTTCAAGCTACGACAGTTTCGTATACCTCATTTTAATCCATAAGAAACGCACTTTCTTTGGATATATCACTTATTCAAAAACTTAAGTTCATAAAATTTATCAAATTTGCATATCATTACAATTTTGGTACAGAGTGCATTTCTTGGCACAATGTATTTTCCCTATTCACGCAACTAACTTTGTCATTTTTCAAGCTACGACAGTTTCATATACCTCATTTTAATCCATAAGAAACGCACTTTCTTTGATATATCACTTATTCAAAATCTATGTTCATAAAATTTATCAAATTTGCATATCATTACAATTTCACGCAAACAACTTGACAGTTTTTCAAGCTACGACAGTTTCGTATACCTCATTTTAATCCATAAAAAACGCACTTACCTTTTGTATATTATTTATACAAGATCTTAAGCCCATAAAACTTATCAAATTTGCATATCATTACATTTTGGTACAGAGTGCTTCTTGCCACAATGTATTTTCCCTATTCACGCAAATAACTTTGTCAGTTTTCAAGCTACGACAGTTTCGTATACCTCATTTTAATCCATAGGAAACGCACTTTCTTTTGCTGTATCACTTATTCAAAAGTCTTAAGTTCATAAAATTTATAAAATTTGCATATCGTTACAATTTTGGTACAGAGTGCATTTCCTAGTATATTGTATTTTCCCTATTCACACAAATAACTTTGTCAGTTTTCAAGCTACGACAGTTTCGTATACCTCATTTTAATATATAAGAAACGCACTTTCTTTGAATATATCACTTATTCAAAAATCTTAAGTTCATAAAATTTATCAAATTTGCATATCTTTACAATTTTGGTACAGAGTGCATTTCTGGGCACAATGTGTTTTCCCTATTCACGCAAATAACTTTGTTAGTTTTCAAGCTATAAAAGTTTCGTATACCTCATTTTAAATAATAAGAAACGCACTTTCTTTTGATATATCATTTATACAAAAATCTTAAGTTCATAAATTTTGTCAAATTTGCATATCATTACAATTTTGGTACAGAGTGCATTTCTTAGTATATTGTATTTTCCCTATTCACGCAAATAACTTTGCAGTTTTCGAGCTAAGACAGTTTCGAATACCTCATTTCAATCCATAAGAAACGCAATTTCTTTTGATAGATTACTTATACAAAAATCTTTAGTTCATAAAATTTATCAAATTTGCATATCATTACAATTTTGGTACAGCGTGAATTTATTAATATAGTGTACTTTCCCTATTCACACAAATAACTTTCTCAGTTTTCAAACTACGACAGTTTCGTATACCTCATTTTAATCCATAAGAAACGCACTTTCTTTGAATATATCACTTATTCAAAAACCTTAAGTTCATAAAATTTATCAAATTTGCATATCATTACAATTCTGGTACAGAGTCCATTTCTTGGCACAATGTGTTTTCCCTATTCACGCAAATAACTTTGTCAGTTTTCAAGCTACAAAAGTTTCGTATACCTCATTTTAATCCATAGGAAACGCACTTTCTTTGAATATATCACTTATTCAAAAACCTTAAGTTCATAAAATTTATCAAATTTGCATATCATTACAATTTTGGTACAGAGTGCATTTCTTAGCACAATGTATTTTCCCTATTCACGCAACTAACTTTGTCAGTTTTAAGGCTACGACAGTTTAATATACCTCATTTTAATCCATAAGAAACGCACTTTCTTTTGATATATCACTTATTCAAAAATCTTAAGTTCATAAAATTTATCAAATTTGCATATCATTACAATTTTGGTACAAAGTGCATTTCTTGCCAGAATATATTTTCCCTATTCACGCAAATAACTTTGACAGTTTTCAAGCTACGACAGTTTCGTATACCTAATTTTAATCCATAAGAAATGCACTTTCTTTGAATGTATCACTTATTCAAAAATCTTAAGTTCATAAAATTTATAAAATTTGCATATCATTACAATTTTGGTACAGAGTACATTTCATACTATATTGTATTTTCCTTATTCACGCAAATAACTTTGTCAGTTTTCAAGCTACGACAGTGTATATACCTCATTTTAATCCATAAGAAACGCACTTTCTTTGAATATATCACTTATTCAAAAATCTTAAGTTCATAAAATTTATAAACTTTGCATATCATTACAATTTTGGCACAGAGTACATTTCTTAGTATATTTTTTTCCTATTCACGCAAATAACTTTGTCAGTTTTCAAGCTACGACAGTTTCGTATACCTCATTTTAATCCATAAGAAACGCACTTTCTTTTGATATATCACTTATTCAAAAAACTTAAGTTCATAAAATTTATCAAATTTGCATATCATTACAATTTTGGTACAGAGTGCATTTCTTGGCACAATGTATTTTCCCTATTCACGCAACTAACTTTGTCAGTTTTCAAGCTACGACAGTTTCATATACCTCATTTTAATCCATAAGAAACGCACTTTCTTTTGATATATCACTTATTCAAAAATCTTATGTTCATAAAATTTATCAAATTTGCATATCATTACAATTTTCACGCAAACAACTTTGACAGTTTTCGAGCTACGACAGTTTCGTATACCTCATTTTAATCCATAAAAAACGCACTTACCTTTTGATATATTATTTATACAAGAATCTTAAGCCCATAAAACTTATCAAATTTGCATATCATTACAATTTTGGTACAGAGTGCATTTCTTGCCACAATGTATTTTCCCTATTCACGCAAATAACTTTGTCAGTTTTCAAGCTACGACAGTTTCGTATACCTCATTTTAATCCATAGGAAATGCACTTTCTTTTGCTGTATCACTTATTCAAAGGTCTTAAGTTCATAAAATTTATAAAATTTGCATATCGTTACAATTTTGGTACAGAGTGCATTTCTTAGTATATTGTATTTTCCCTATTCACACAAATAACTTTGTCAGTTTTCAAGCTACGACAGTTTCGTATACCTCATTTTAATATATAAGAAACGCACTTTCTTTGAATATATCACTTATTCAAAAATCTTAAGTTCATAAAATTTATCACATTTGCATATCTTTACAATTTTGGTACAGAGTGCATTTCTGGGCACAATGTGTTTTCCCTATTCACGCAAATAACTTTGTTAGTTTTCAAGCTATAAAAGTTTCGTATACCTCATTTTAAATAATAAGAAACGCACTTTCTTTTGATATATCATTTATACAAAAATCTTAAGTTCATAAATTTTGTCAAATTTGCATATCATTACAATTTTGGTACAGAGTGCATTTCTTAGTATATTGTATTTTCCCTATTCACGCAAATAACTTTGCAGTTTTCGAGCTAAGACAGTTTCGTATACCTCATTTCAATCCATAAGAAACGCAATTTCTTTTGATAGATTACTTATACAAAAATCTTTAGTTCATAAAATTTATCAAATTTGCATATCATTACAATTTTGGTACAGCGTGAATTTATTAATATAGTATACTTTCCCTATTCACACAAATAACTTTCTCAGTTTTCAAGCTACGACAGTTTCGTATACCTTATTTTAATCCATAAGAAACGCACTTTCTTTGAATATATCACTTATTCAAAAACCTTAAGTTCATAAAATTTATCAAATTTGCATATCATTACAATTTTGGTACAGAGTCCATTTCTTGGCACAATGTGTTTTCCCTATTCACGCAAATAACTTTGTCAGTTTTCAAGCTACAAAAGTTTCGTATACCTCATTTTAAATAATAAGAAACGCACTTTCTTTTGATGTACCACTTATTCAAAAAACTTAAGTTCATAAAATTTATCAAATTTGCATATCATTACAATTTTGGTACAGAGTGCATTTCTTGCCACAATGTATTTTCCCTATTCACGCAAATAACTTTGTCAGTTTTCAAGCTACGACAGTTTCGTATACCTCATTTTAATCCATAAGAAACGCACTTTCTTTTGATGTATCACTTATTCAAAAGTCTTAAGTTCATAAAATTTATAAAATTTGCATATCGTTACAATTTTGGTACAGAGTGCATTTCTTAGTATATTGTACTTTCCCTATTCACACAAATAACTTTGTCAGTTTTCAAGCTACGACAGTTTCGTATACCTCATTTTAATCTATAAGAAACGCACTTTCTTTGAATATAACAATTATTCAAAAATCTTAAGTTCATAAAATTTATCAAATTTGCATATCTTTACAATTTTGGTACAGAGTGCATTTCTTGGCACAATGTGTTTTCCCTATTCACGCAAATAACTTTGTCAGTTTTCAAGCTACAAAAGTTTTGTATACCTCATTTTAAATAATAAGAAACGCACTTTCTTTTGATATATCATTTATACAAAAATCTTAAGTTCATAAAATTTGTCAAATTTGCATATCATTACAATTTTGGTACAGAGTGCATTTCTTAGTATATTGTATTTTCCCTATTCACGCAAATAACTTTGTCAGTTTTCGAGCTACGATAGCTTCGCATACCTCATTTTAATCCATAAGAAACGCAATTTCTTTTGATAGATTAATTATACAAAAGTCTTAAGTTCATAAAATTTGTCAAATTTGCATATCATTACAATTTTGGCACAGAGTACATTTCGAAGTATATTTTTCTTTTTCCTATTCACGCAAATAACTTTGTCAGTTTTCAAGCTAAGAAAGTTGGCACAAAGTACATTTCGTAGTATATTTTTCTTTTTCCTATTCACGCAAATAACTTTGTCAGTTTTCAAGCTAAGACAGTTTCGTATACCTCATTTTAATCCATAAGAAACGCACTTTCTTCTGATATATCACTTATTCAAAAATCTTAAGTTCATAAATTTTATCAAATTTGCATATCATTACAATTTTGGTACAGAGTACATTTCTTGTCACAATGTATTTTCCCTATTCACGCAAATAACTTTGTCAGTTTTCAAGCTACGACAGTTTCGTATACCTCATTTTAATCCAAAAGAAACGCACTTTCTTTTGATGTATCACTTATTCAAAAATATTAAGTTCATAAAATTTATAAAATTTGCATATCGTTACAATTTTGGTACAGAGTACATTTCTTGGCACAATGTATTTTCCCTATTGACACAAATAACTTTAGTCAGTTTTCAAGCTACGACAGTTTCGTATTCCTCATTTTAATCCATAGGAAACGCACTTTCTTTTGCTGTATCACTTATTCAAAAGTCTTAAGTTCATAAAATTTATAAATTTGCATATCGTTATTCACACAAATAACTTTGTCAGTTTTCAAGCTACGACAGTGTCATATACCTCATTTCAATCCATGAGAAACGCACTTTCTTTCGATATATCACTTATTCAAAAATCTTAAGTTCATAAAATATATCAAATTTTCATATCATTACAATTTCGGTACAGAGTACATTTCTTGGCACAATGTATTTTCACTATTCACGCAAATAACTTTGTCAGTTTTCAAGCTACGACAGTTTCGTGTACCTCATTTTAATCCATAAGGAACGCACTTTTTTTTGATATATTAATTATGAAATAATCTTAAGTTCATAAAATTTGTCAAATTTGCATATCATTACAATTTTGGCACAGAGTACATTTCGAAGTATATTTCTTTTTCGAAGCACTTTCTTTTGATATATCACTTATTCAAAAATCTTAAGTTGATAAAATTTATAAACTTTGCATATCATTACAATTTTGGCGCAGAGTACATTTCGAAGTATATTTTTCTTTTTCCTATTCACGCAAATAACTTTGTCAGTTTTCAAGCTAAGAAAGTTGCGTATACCTCATTTTAATCCATAAGAAACGCACTTTCTTCTGATATATCACTTATTCAAAAATCTTAAGTTCATAAAATTTATAAACTTTGCATATCATTACAATTTTGGCACAGAGTACATTTCATAGTATATTTTTTTTCCTATTCATGCAACTAACTTTGTCATTTTAATCCATAAGAAACGCACTTTCTTTTGATATATCACTTATTCAAAAATCTTAAGTTCATAAAATTTATCAAATTTTCATATCATTACAATTTCGGTACAAAGTACATTTCTTGGCACAATGTATTTTCACTATTCACGCAAATAACTTTGTCAGTTTTCAAGCTACGACAGTTTCGTGTACCTCATTTTAATCCATAAGGAACGCACTTTTTTTTGATATATTAATTATAAAATAATCTTAAGTTCATAAAATTTGTCAAATTTGCTTATCATTACAATTTTGGCACAGAGTACATTTCGAAGTATATTTCTTTTTCGAAGCACTTTCTTTTGATATATCACTTATTCAAAAATCTTAAGTTGATAAAATTTATAAACTTTGCATATCATTACAATTTTGGCACAGAGTACATTTCGAAGTATATTTTTCTTTTTCCTATTCACGCAAATAACTTTGTCAGTTTTCAAGCTAAGAAAGTTGCGTATACCTCATTTTAATCCATAAGAAACGCACTTTCTTCTGATATATCATTTATTCAAAAATCTTAAGTTCATAAAATTTATAAACTTTGCATATCATTACAATTTTGGCACAGAGTACATTTCGAAGTATATTTTTCTTTTTCCTATTCACGCAAATAACTTTGTCAGTTTTCAAGCTACGACAGTTTCATATACCTCATTTTAAGACATAAGAAACGCACTTTCTTTTGATGTATCACTTATTCAAAAATCTTAAGTTCATAAAATTTATAAAATTTGCATATCGTTACAATTTTGGTACAGAGTACATTTCTTGGCACAATGTGTTTTCCCTATTGACACAAATATCTTTGTCAGTTTTCAAGCTATGACAGTTTCGTATTCCTCATTTTAATCCATAAGAAACGCACTTTCTTTTGATATATCACCTATTCAAAAATCTTAAGTTCATAAAATTTATAAAATTTGCATATCATTACAATTTTGGTACAGAATACATTTCTTACTATATTGTATTTTCCTTATTCACGCAAATAACTTTGTCAGTTTTCAAGCTACGACAGTATCATATACCTCATTTTAATCCATAAGAAACGCACTTTCTTTGGATATATCACTTATTCAAAAATCTTAAGTTCATAAAATTTATCAAATTTTCATATCATTACAATTTCGGTACAGAGTACATTTCTTGGCACAATGTATTTTCACTATTCACGCAAATAACTTTGTCAGTTTTCAAGCTACGACAGTTTCGTGTACCTCATTTTAATCCATAAGGAACGCACTTTTTTGATATATTAATTATAAAATAATCTTAAGTTCATAAAATTTGTCAAATTTGCATATCATTACAATTTTGGCACAGAGTACATTTCGAAGTATATTTCTTTTTCGAAGCACTTTCTTTTCATATATCACTTATTCAAAAATCTTAAGTTGATAAAATTTATAAACTTTGCATATCATTACAATTTTGGCACAGAGTACATTTCTTAGTATATTTTTTTTTCCTATTCACGCAACTAACTTTGTCATTTTAATCCATAAGAAACGCACTTTCTTTTGATATATCACTTATGCAAAAATCTTAAGGTGATAAAATTTATAAACTTTGCATATCATTACAATTTTGGCACAGAGTACATTTCGAAGTATATTTTTCTTTTTCCTATTCACGCAAATAACTTTGTCAGTTTTCAAGCTAAGACAGTTTCGTATACCTCATTTTAATCCATAAGAAACGCACTTTCTTTTGATATATCACTTATTTAAAAATCTTAAGTTCATAAAATTTATAAACTTTGCATATCATTACATTTTTGGCACAGAGTACATTTCTTAGTATATTTTTTTTTTCCTATTCACCCAATTAACTTTGTCAGTTTTCAAGCCACGACAGTTTCGTATACCTCATTTTAATCCATAAGAAACGCACTTTCTTTTGATATATTGCTTATACAAATACCTTAAGTTCATAAAATTTACCAAATTTGCATATCATTACAATTTTGGTACAGAATGCATTTCTTGGCACAATGTATTTTCCCTATTCACGCAAATAACTTTGTCAGTTTTCTAGCTACGACAGTTTCGTATACCTCATTTTAATCCATAGGAAACGCACTTTCTTTTGATGTATCACTTATTCAAAAGTCTTAAGTTCATAAAATTTATAAAATTTGCATATCATTACAATTTTGGTACAGAGTGCATTTCTTAGTATATTGTATTTTCCCTATTCACACAAATAACTTTGTCAGTTTTCAAGCTACAACACACAATTTCGTATATACCTCATTTTAATCTATGAGAAACGCACTTCTTTGAATATATCACTTATTCAAAAATCTTAAGTTCATAAAATTTATCAAATTTGCATATTTTTACAATTTTGGTACAGAGTGCATTTCTTGCTCAAAATGTGTTTTTCCCTATTCACGCAAATAACTTTGTCAGTTTTCAAGCTACAAAAGTTTCGTATACCTCATTTTAATCCATAGAAACGCACTTTCTTTTGATATATCCTTATTCAAAAGTCTCACTTATTCAAAATCTTAAGTCATAAATTTATCAAATTTGCATATCATTACAATTTGGTACAAATGCATTTCTTGCCAGAATATATTTTCCCTATTCACGCAAATAACTTTGACAGTTTTCAAGCTACGACAGTTTCGTATTTATACAAGAATCTTAAGTCCATAAAATTTATCAAATTTGCATATCATTACAATTTTGGTACAGAGTGCATTTCTTGCCACAATGTATTTTCCCTATTCACGCAAATAACTTTGTAAGTTTTCAAGCTACGACAGTTTTGTATACCTCATTTTAATCCATAAGAAACGCACTTTCTTTTGATATATTACTTATTCAAAAATCTTAAGTTCATAAAATTTATCAAATTTGCATATCATTACAATTTTGGTACAGAGTGCATTTCTTGACACAATGTATTTTCCCTATTCACGCAAATAACTTTGTCAGTTTTCAAGCTACGACAGTTTCGTATACCTCATTTTAATCCATAGGAAACGCACTTTCTTTTGATGTATCACTTATTCAAAAGTCTTAAGTTCATAAAATTTATAAAATTTGCATATCATTACAATTTTGGAACAGAGTGCATTTCTTAGTATATTGTATTTTCCCTATTCACACAAATAACTTTGTCAGTTTTCAAGCTACGACAGTTTCGTATATCTCATTTAAATCTATAAGAAACGCACTTTCTTCGAATATATCACTTTTTCAAAAATTTTAAGTTCATAAAATTTATCAAATTTGCATATCTTTACAATTTTGGTACAGAGTGCATTTCTCGGCACAATGTGTTTTCCCTATTCACGCAAATAACTTTGTCAGTTTTCAAGCTACAAAAGTTTCGTATACCTCATTTTAATCCATAAGAAACGCACTTTCTTTTGATATATCACTTATTCAAAATCTTAAGTTCATAAAATTTATCAAATTTGCATATCATTACAATTTTGGTACAGAGTGCATTTCTTGGCACAATGTATTTGACTTATTCACCCAACTAACTTTGTCAGTTTTCAAGCTACGACAGTTTCGTGTACCTCATTTTAATCCATAAGGAACGCACTTTTTTGATATATTAATTATAAAATAATCTTAAGTTCATAAAATTTGTCAAATTTGCATATCATTACAATTTTGGCACAGAGTACATTTCGAAGTATATTTCTTTTTCGAAGCACTTTCTTTTCATATATCACTTATTCAAAAATCTTAAGTTGATAAAATTTATAAACTTTGCATATCATTACAATTTTGGCACAGAGTACATTTCGAAGTATATTTTTTTCTTTTTCCTATTCACGCAAATAACTTTGTCAGTTTTCAAGCTAAGAAAGTTGCGTATACCTCATTTTAATCCATAAGAAACGCACTTTCTTCTGATATATCACTTATTCAAAAATCTTAAGTTCATAAAATTTATAAACTTTGCATATCATTACAATTTTGGCACAGAGTACATTTCTTAGTATATTTTTTTTCCTATTCACGCAACTAACTTTGTCATTTTAATCCATAAGAAACGCACTTTCTTTTGATATATCACTTATGCAAAAATCTTAAGTTGATAAAATTTATGAACTTTGCATATCATTACAATTTTGGCACAGAGTACATTTCGAAGTATATTTTTCTTTTTCCTATTCACGCAAATAACTTTGTCAGTTTTCAAGCTAAGACAGTTTCGTATACCTCATTTTAATCCATAAGAAACGCACTTTCTTTTGATATATCACTTATTTAAAAATCTTAAGTTCATAAAATTTATAAACTTTGCATATCATTACATTTTTGGCACAGAGTACATTTCTTAGTATATTTTTTTTTTCCTATTCACCCAATTAACTTTGTCAGTTTTCAAGCCACGACAGTTTCGTATACCTCATTTTAATCCATAAGAAACGCACTTTCTTTTGATATATTACTTATTCAAAAATCTTAAGTTCATAAAATTTATCAAATTTGCATATCATTACAATTTTGGTACAGAGTGCATTTCTTGACACAATGTATTTTCCCTATTCACGCAAATAACTTTGTCAGTTTTCAAGCTACGACAGTTTCGTATACCTCATTTTAATCCATAGGAAACGCACTTTCTTTTGATGTATCACTTATTCAAAAGTCTCAAGTTCATAAAATTTATAAAATTTGCATATCATTACAATTTTGGAACAGAGTGCATTTCTTAGTATATTGTATTTTCCCTATTCACACAAATAACTTTGTCAGTTTTCAAGCTACGACAGTTTCGTATACCTCATTTAAATCTATAAGAAACGCACTTTCTTCGAATATATCACTTTTTCAAAAATTTTAAGTTCATAAAATTTATCAAATTTGCATATCTTTACAATTTTGGTACAGAGTGCATTTCTCGGCACAATGTGTTTTCCCTATTCACGCAAATAACTTTGTCAGTTTTCAAGCTACAAAAGTTTCGTATACCTCATTTTAATCCATAAGAAACGCACTTTCTTTTGATATATCACTTATTCAAAAATCTTAAGTTCATAAAATTTATCAAATTTGCATATCATTACAATTTTGGTACAGAGTGCATTTCTTGGCACAATGTATTTGACTTATTCACGCAACTAACTTTGTCAGTTTTCAAGCTACGACAGTTTCGTGTACCTCATTTTAATCCATAAGGAACGCACTTTTTTTGATATATTAATTATAAAATAATCTTAAGTTCATAAAATTTGTCAAATTTGCATATCATTACAATTTTGGCACAGAGTACATTTCGAAGTATATTTTTTTCTTTTCCTATTCACGCAAATAACTTTGTCAGTTTTCAAGCTAAGAAAGTTGCGTATACCTCATTTTAGTCCATAAGAAACGCACTTTCTTCTGATATATCACTTATTCAAAAATCTTAAGTTGATAAAATTTATAAACTTTGCATATCATTACAATTTTGGCACAGAGTACATTTCTTAGTATATTTTTTTTTCTATTCACGCAACTAACTTTGTCATTTTAATCCATATGAAACGCACTTTCTTTTGATATATCACTTATTCAAAAATCTTAAGTTGATAAAATTTATAAACTTTGCATATCATTACAATTTTGGCACAGAGTACATTTCGAAGTATATTTTCTTTTTCCTATTCACGCAAATAACTTTGTCAGTTTTCAAGCTAAGACAGTTTCGTATACCTCATTTTAATCCATAAGAAACGCACTTTCTTTTGATATATCACTTATTCAAAAATCTTAAGTTCATAAAATTTATCAAATTTGCATATCATTACAATTTTGGCACAGAGTACATTTCTTAGTATATTTTTTTTCCTATTCACCCAATTAACTTTGTCAGTTTTCAAGCCACGACAGTTTCGTATACCTCATTTTAATCCATAAGAAACGCACTTTCTTTTGATATATTACTTATACATATACCTTAAGTTCATAAAATTTACCAAATTTGCATATCATTACAATTTTGGTACAGAATGCATTTCTTGGCACAATGTATTTTCCCTATTCACGCAAATAACTTTGTCAGTTTTCTAGCTACGACAGTTTCGTATACCTCATTTTAATCCATAGGAAACGCACTTTCTTTTTCTGTATCACTTATTCAAAAGTCTTAAGTTCATAAAATTTATAAACTTTGCATATCATTACAATTTTGGCACAGAGTACAATTCTTAGTATATTTTTTTTTCCTATTCACCCAATTAACTTTGTCAGTTTTCAAGCTACAAAAGTTTCGTATACCTCATTTTAATCCATAAGAAACGCACTTTCTTTTGATATATCACTTATTCAAAAATCTTAAGTTCATAAAATTTATCAAATTTGCATATCATTACAATTTTGGTACAGAGTGCATTTCTTGGCACAATGTATTTTACCTATTCACGCAACTAACTTTGTCAGTTTTCAAGCTACGACAGTTTCATATACGTCATTTTATTCCATAAGAAACGCACTTTCTTTTGATATATCACTTATTCAAAAATCTTAAGTTCATAAAATTTATCAAATTTGCATATCTTTACAATTTTGGTACAGAGTGCATTTCTTGGCACAATGTGTTTTCCCTATTCACGCAAATAACTTTGTCAGTTTTCAAGCTACAAAAGTTTCGTATACCTCATTTTAATCCATAAGAAACGCACTTTCTTTTGATATATCACTTATTCAAAAATCTTAAGTTCATAAAATTTATCAAATTTGCATATCATTACAATTTTGGTACAGAGTGCATTTCTTGGCACAATGTATTTGACCTATTCACGCAACTAACTTTGTCAGTTTTCAAGCTACGACAGTTTCGTGTACCTCATTTTAATCCATAAGGAACGCACTTTTTTTTGATATATTAATTATAAAATAATCTTAAGTTCATAAAATTTGTCAAATTTGCATATCATTACAATTTTGGCACAGAGTGCATTTCTTGGCACAATGTATTTTCCCTATTCACGCAAATAACTTTGTCAGTTTTCAAGCTACAAAAGTTTCGTATACCTCATTTTAAATAATAAGAAACGCACTTTCTTTTGATATATCATTTATACAAAAATCTTAAGTTCATAAAATATGTCAAATTTGCATATCATTACAATTTTGGTACAGAGTGCATTTCTTAGTATATTGTATTTTCCCTATTCACGCAAATAACTTTGTCAGTTTTCGAGCTACGATAGCTTTGTATACCTCATTTTAATCCATAAGAAACGCACTTTCTTTTGATATATCACTTATTCAAAAATCTTAAGTCCATAAAATTTATCAAATTTGCATATCATTACAATTTTGGTACAGAGTGCATTTCTTGCCACAATGTATTTTCCCTATTCACGCAAATAACTTTGTCAGTTTTCAAGCTACAAAAGTTTCGTATACCTCATTTTAATCCATAAGAAACGCACTTTCCTTTGATATATCACTTATTCAAAAATCTTAAGTTCATAAAATTTGTCAAATTTGCATATCATTACAATTTTGGTACAGAGTGCATTTCTTAGTATATTGTATTTTCCCTATTCACGCAAATAACTTTGTCAGTTTTCAAGCTACCTCATTTTAAATATACCTCGTATACCTCATTTTAAATAATAAGAAACGCACTTTCTTTTGATATATAATTTATACAAAAATCTTAAGTTCATAAAATTTGTCAAATTTGCATATCATTACAATTTTGGTACAGAGTGCATTTCTTAGTATATTGTATTTTCCCTATTCACGCAAATAACTTTGTCAGTTTTCGAGCTACGATAGCTTCGTATACCTCATTTTAATCCATAAGAAACGCACCTTCTTTGAATATATCACTTATTCAAAAATCTTAAGTTCATAAAATTTATCAAATTTGCATATCATTACAATTTTGGTACAGAGTCCATTTCTTGGCACAATGTGTTTTCCCTATTCACGCAAATAACTTTGTCAGTTTTCAAGCTACAAAAGTTTCGTATACCTCATTTTAATCCATAAGAAACGCACTTACCTTTTGATATATTATTTATACAAGAATCTTAAGTCCCTAAAATTTATCAAATTTGCATATCATTACAATTTTGGTACAGAGTGCATTTCTTGCCACAATGTATTTTCCCTATTCACGCAAATAACTTTGTCAGTTTTCAAGCTACGACAGTTTTGTATACCTCATTTTAATCCATAAGAAACGCACTTTCTTTTGATATATCACTTATTCAAAATTATTCTTTTGATATATCACCTATTCAAAAAACTTAAGTTCATAAAATTTATAAAATTTGCATATTACAATTTTGGTACAGAGTACATTTCTTACTATATTGTATTTGCCTTATTCACGCAAATAACTTTGTCAGTTTTCAAGCTTCGATAGTGTCATATACCTCATTTTAATCCATAAGAAACGCACTTTCTTTTGATATATCACTTATTCAAAAATCTTAAGTTCATAAAATTTATCAAATTTGCATATCATTACAATTTTGGTACAGAGTGCATTTCTTGGCACAATGTATTTGACCTATTCACGCAACTAACTTTGTCAGTTTTCAAGCTACGACAGTTTCGTGTACCTCATTTTAATCCATAAGGAACGCACTTTTTTTTGATATATTAACTATAAAATAATCTTAAGTTCATAAAATTTGTCAAATTTGCATATCATTACAATTTTGGCACAGAGTACATTTCGAAGTATATTTTTTTCTTTTTCCTATTCACGCAAATAACTTTGTCAGTTTTCAAGCTAAGAAAGTTGCGTATACCTCATTTTAGTCCATAAGAAACGCACTTTCTTCTGATATATCACTTATTCAAAAATCTTAAGTTGATAAAATTTATAAACTTTGCATATCATTACAATTTTGGCACAGAGTACATTTCTTAGTATATTTTTTTTCCTATTCACGCAACTAACTTTGTCATTTTAATCCATAAGAAACGCACTTTCTTTTGATATATCACTTATTCAAAAATCTTAAGTTGATAAAATTTATAAACTTTGCATATCATTACAATTTTGGCACAGAGTACATTTCGAAGTATATTTTTCTTTTTCCTATTCACGCAAATAAATTTGTCAGTTTTCAAGCTAAGACAGTTTCGTATACCTCATTTTAATCCATAAGAAACGCACTTTCTTTTGATATATCACTTATTTAAAAATCTTAAGTTCATAAAATTTATAAACTTTGCATATCATTACAATTTTGGCACAGAGTACATTTCTTAGTATATTTTTTTTCCTATTCACCCAATTAACTTTGTCAGTTTTCAAGCCACGACAGTTTCGTATACCTCATTTTAATCCATAAAAAACACACTTTCTTTTGATATATTACTTATACAAATACCTTAAGTTCATAAAATTTACCAAATTTGCATATCATTACAATTTTGGTACAGAATGCATTTCTTGGCACAATGTATTTTCCCTATTCACGCAAATAACTTTGTCAGTTTTCTAGCTACGACAGTTTCGTATGCCTCATTTTAATCCATAGGAAACGCACTTTCTTTTGATGTATCACT
The DNA here is from genome assembly GCF_015586225.1 of Lucilia sericata. Classification (NCBI taxonomy): domain Eukaryota; kingdom Metazoa; phylum Arthropoda; class Insecta; order Diptera; family Calliphoridae; genus Lucilia; species Lucilia sericata. The sequence goes on along the minus strand of NW_023994848.1, from coordinate 143,238 downwards.
TATTCAAAAATCTTAAGTTCATAAAATTTATAAACTTTGCACATCATTACAATTTTGGCACAGAGTACATTTCTTAGTATATTTTTTTTTCCTATTCACCCAATTAACTTTGTCAGTTTTCAAGCCACGACAGTTTCGTATACCTCATTTTAATCCATAAGAAACGCACTTTCTTTTGATATATTATTTATACAAATACCTTAAGTTCATAAAATTTACCAAATTTGCATATCATTACAATTTTGGTACAGAATGCATTTCTTGGCACAATTTATTTTCCCTATTCACGCAAATAACTTTGTCAGTTTTCTAGCTACGACAGTTTCGTATACCTCATTTTAATCCATAGGAAACGCTTTTTCTTTTGATGTATCACTTATTCAAAAGTCTTAAGTTCATAAAATTTGCATATCATTACAATTTTGGTACAGAGTGCATTTCTTAGTATATTGTATTTTCCCTATTCAAACAAATAACTTTGTCAGTTTTCAAGCTACGACAGTTTCGTATACCTCATTTTAATATATGAGAAACGCACTTTCTTTGAATATATCACTTATTCAAAAATCTTAAGTTCATAAAATTGATCAAATTTGCATATTTTTACAATCATTTTATTCCATAAGAAACGCACTTTCTTTTGATATATCACTTATTCAAAAATCTTAAGTTCATAAAATTTATCAAATTTGCATATCATTACAATTTTGGTACAAAGTGCATTTCTTGCCAGAATATATTTTCCCTATTCACGCAAATAACTTTGACAGTTTTCAAGCTACGACAGTTTCGTATTTATACAAGAATCTTAAGTCAATAAAATTTATCAAATTTGCATATCATAACAATTTTGGTACAGAGTGCATTTCTTGCCACAATGTATTTTCCCTATTCACGCAAATAACTTTGTAAGTTTTCAAGCTACGACAGTTTTGTATACCTCATTTTAATCCATAAGAAACGCACTTTCTTTTGATATATTACTTATTTAAAAATCTTAAGTTCATAAAATTTATCAAATTTGCATATCATTACAATTTTGGCACAGAGTGCATTTCTTGACACAATGTATTTTCCCTATTCACGCAAATAACTTTGTCAGTTTTACCTCATTTTAATCCATAGGAAACGCACTTTCTTTTGATGTATCACTTATTCAAAAGTCTTAAGTTCATAAAATTTGCATATCATTACAATTTTGGAACAAAGTGCATTTCTTGCCAGAATATATTTTCCCTATTCACGCAAATAACTTTGACAGTTTTCAAGCTACGACAGTTTCGTATTTATACAGGAATCTTAAGTCCATAAAATTTATCAAATTTGCATATCATTACAATTTTGGTACAGAGTGCATTTCTTAGTATATTGTATTTTCCCTATTCACACAAATAACTTTGTCAGTTTTCAAGCTACAACAATTTCGTATACCTCATTTTAATCTATGAGAAACGCACTTTCTTCGAATATATCACTTATTCAAAAATCTTAAGTTCATAAAATTTATCAAATTTGCATATTTTTACAATTTTGGTACAGAGTGCATTTCTTGGCACAATGTGTTTTCCCTATTCACGCAAATAACTCTGTCAGTTTTCAAGCTACAAAAGTTTCGTATACCTCATTTTAATCCATAAGAAACGCACTTTCTTTTGATATATCACTTATTCAAAAATCTTAAGTTCATAAAATTTATCAAATTTGCATATCATTACAATTTTGGTACAGAGTGCATTTCTTGGCACAATGTATTTTACCTATTCACGCAACTAACTTTGTCAGTTTTCAAGCTACGACAGTTTCATATACCTCATTTTATTCCATAAGAAACACACTTTCTTTTGATATATCACTTATTCAAAAATCTTAAGTTCATAAAATTTATCAAATTTGCATATCATTACAATTTTGGTACAAAGTGCATTTCTTGCCAGAATATATTTTCCCTATTCACGCAAATAACTTTGACAGTTTTCAAGCTACGACAGTTTCGTATTTATACAAGAATCTTAAGTCCATAAAATTTATCAAATTTGCATATCATTACAATTTTGGTACAGAGTGCATTTCTTGGCACAATGTATTTTACCTATTCACGCAACTAACTTTGTCAGTTTTCAAGCTACGACAGTTTCGTATACCTCATTTTAATCTATGAGAAACGCACTTTCTTTGAATATATCACTTATTCAAAAATCTTAAGTTCATAAAATTTATCAAATTTGCATATCATTACAATTTTGGTACAGAGTGCATTTCTTGGCACAATGTATTTTACCTATTCTCGCAACTAACTTTGTCAGTTTTTAAGCTACGACAGTTTTATATACCTCATTTTATTCCATAAGAAACGCACTTTCTTTTGATATATCACTTATTCAAAAATCTTAAGTTCATAAAATTTATCAAATTTGCATATCTTTACAATTTTGGTACAGAGTGCATTTCTTGGCACAATGTGTTTTCCTTATTCACGCAAATAACTTTGTCAGTTTTCAAGCTACAAAAGTTTCGTATACCTCATTTTAATCCATAAGAAACGCATTTTCTTTTGATATATCACTTATTCAAAAATCTTAAGTTCATAAAATTTATCAAATTTGCATATCATTACAATTTTGGTACAGAGTGCATTTCTTGGCACAATGTATTTGACCTATTCACGCAACTAACTTTGTTAGTTTTCAAGCTACGACAGTTTCGTGTACCTCATTTTAATCCATAAGGAACGCATTTTTTTTGGTATATTATATAAAAAAATCTTAAGTTCATAAAATTTGTCAAATTTGCATATCATTACAATTTTGGCACAGAGTACATTTCGAAGTATATTTTTTTTTTCCTATTCACGCAAATAACTTTGTCAGTTTTCAAGCTAAGAAAGTTGCGTATACCTCATTTTAATCCATAAGAAACGCACTTTCTTCTGATATATCACTTATTCAAAAATCTTAAGTTCATAAAATTTATAAACTTTGCATATCATTACAATTTTGGCACAGAGTACATTTCTTAGTATATTTTTTTTTCACGCAACTAACTTTGTCAGTTTTTAAGCTACGACAGTTTCGTATACCTCATTTTAATCCATAAGAAACGCACTTTCTTTTGATATATCACTTATTCAAAAATCTTTAGTTCATAAAATTTATCAAATTTTCATATCATTACAATTTTGGTACAGAGTGCATTTCTTGTCACAATGTATTTTCCCTATTCACGCAACTAACTTTGTCAGTTTTCAAGCTACGACAGTTTCATATACCTCATTTTAATCCATAAGAAACGCACTTTCTTTTGATATATCACCTATTCAAAAAACTTAAGTTCATAAAATTTATCAAATTTGCATATCATTACAATTTTTGTACAGAGTACATTTCATGACACAATGTATTTTCCCTATTCACGCAAATAACTTTGTCAGTTTTCAAGCTACGACAGTTTCGTAGACCTCATTTTAATCCATAAGAAACGCACTTTCTTTTGATATATTACTTATACAAATACCTTAAGTTCATAAAATTTGTCAAATTTGCATATCATTACAATTTTGGTACAGAGTGCATTTCTTAGTATATTGTATTTTCCCTATTCATGCAAATAACTTTGTCAGTTTTCGAGCTACGATAGCTTTGTATACCTCATTTTAATCCATAAGAAACGCACTTTCTTTTGATATATCACTTATTCAAAAATCTTAAGTTCATAAAATTTATCAAATTTGCATATCATTACAATTTTGGTACAGAGTACATTTCTTGACACAATGTATTTTCCCTATTCACGCAAATAACTTTGTCAGTTTTCAAGCTACGACAGTTTCGTAGACCTCATTTTAATCCATAAGAAACGCACTTTCTTTTGATATATTACTTATACAAATACCTTAAGTTCATAAAATTTGTCAAATTTGCATATCATTACAATTTTGGTACAGAGTGCATTTCTTAGTTTATTGTATTTTCCCTATTCACGCAAATAACTTTGTCAGTTTTCGAGCTACGATAGCTTCGTATACCTCATTTTAATCCATAAGAAACGCAATTTCTTTTGATAGATTACTTATACAAAAATCTTTAGCTCATAAAATTTATCAAATTTGCATATCTTTACAATTTTGGTACAGAGTGCATTTCTTGGCAAAATGTGTTTTCCCTATTCACGCAAATAACTTTGTCAGTTTTCAAGCTACCTCATTTTATATATACCTCGTATACCTCATTTTAAATAATAAGAAACGCACTTTCTTTTGATATATAATTTATACAAAAATCTTAAGTTCATAAAATTTGTCAAATTTGCATATCATTACAATTTTGGTACAGAGTGCATTTCTTAGTATATTGTATTTTCCCTATTCACGCAAATAACTTTGTCAGTTTTCGAGCTACGATAGCTTCGTATACCTCATTTTAATCCATAAGAAACGCACCTTCTTTGAATATATCACTTATTCAAAAATCTTAAGTTCATAAAATTTATCAAATTTGCATATCATTACAATTTTGGTACAGAGTCCATTTCTTGGCACAATGTGTTTTCCCTATTCACGCAAATAACTTTGTCAGTTTTCAAGCTACAAAAGTTTCGTATACCTCATTTTAATCCATAAGAAACGCACTTTCTTTTGATATATCACTTATTCAAAAATCTTAAGTTCATAAAATTTATCAAATTTGCATATCTTTACAATTTTGGTACAAAGTGCATTTCTTGCCAGAATATATTTTCCCCATTCACGCAAATAACTTTGACAGTTTTCAAGCTACGACAGTTATGTATACCTCATTTTAATCCATAAAAAACGCACTTACCTTTTGATATATTATTTATACAAGAATCTTAAGTCCCTAAAATTTATCAAATTTGCATATCATTACAATTTTGGTACAGAGTGCATTTCTTGCCACAATGTATTTTCCCTATTCACGCAAATAACTTTGTCAGTTTTCAAGCTACGACAGTTTTGTATACTTCATTTTAATCCATAAGAAACGCACTTTCTTTTGATATATCACTTATTCAAAATTATTCTTTTGATATATCACCTATTCAAAAAACTTAAGTTCATAAAATTTATAAAATTTGCATATTACAATTTTGGTACAGAGTACATTTCTTACTATATTGTATTTTCCTTATTCACGCAAATAACTTTGTCAGTTTTCAAGCTACGATAGTGTCATATACCTCATTTTAATCCATAAGAAACGCACTTTCTTTGGATATATCACTTATTCAAAAATCTTAAGTTCATAAAATTTATCAAATTTTCATATCATTACATTTTCGGTACAGAGTACATTTCTTGGCACAATGTATTTTCAATATTCACGTAAATAACTTTGTCAGTTTTCAAGCTACGACAGTTTCGTGTACCTCATTTTAATCCATAAGGTACGCACTTTTTTTTATATATTAATTATAAAATAATCTTAAGTTCATAAAATTTGTCAAATTTGCATATCATTACAATTTTGGCACAGAGTTCGTTTCGAAGTATATTTTTCTTTTTCCTATTCACGCAACTAACTTTGCAACTAACAAGCTACGACAGTTTCATATACCTCATTTTAATCCATAAGAAACGCAATTTCTTTTGATATATCACTTATTCAAAAATCTTAAGTTCATAAAATTTATCAAATTTGCATATCATTACAATTTTGGCACAGAGTGCATTTCTTAGTATATTGTATTTTCCCTATTCACGCAAATAACTTTGTCAGTTTTCGAGCTACCTCATTTTAAATATGCCTCGTATACCTCATTTTAAATAATAAGAAACGCACTTTCTTTTGATATATAATTTATACAAAAATCTTAAGTTCATAAAATTTGTCAAATTTGCATATCATTACAATTTTGGTACAGAGTGCATTTCTTAGTATATTGTATTTTCCCTATTCACGCAAATAACTTTGTCAGTTTTCGAGCTACGATAGCTTCGTATACCTCATTTTAATCCATAAGAAACGCACCTTCTTTGAATATATCACTTATTCAAAAATCTTAAGTTCATAAAATTTATCAAATTTGCATATCATTACAATTTTGGTACAGAGTCCATTTCTTGGCACAATGTGTTTTCCCTATTCACGCAAATAACTTTGTCAGTTTTCAAGCTACAAAAGTTTCGTATACCTCATTTTAATCCATAAGAAACGCACTTTCTTTTGATATATCAGTTATTCAAAAATCTTAAGTTCATAAAATTTATCAAATTTGCATATCATTACAATTTTGGTACGGAGTCCATTTCTTGGCACAATGTGTTTTCCCTATTCACGCAAATAACTTTGTCAGTTTTCAAGCTACAAAAGTTTCGTATACCTCATTTTAATCCATAAGAAACGCACTTTCTTTTGATATATCACTTATTCAAAAAACTTAAGTTTATAAAATTTATCAAATTTGCATATCATTACAATTTTGGTACCGAGTACATTTCTTGACACAATGTATTTTCCCTATTCACGCAAATAACTTTGTCAGTTTTCAAGCTACGACAGTTTCGTAGACCTCATTTTAATCCATAAGAAACGCACTTTCTTTTGATATATTACTTATACAAATACCTTAAGTTCATAAAATTTGTCAAATTTGCATATCATTACAATTTTGGTACAGAGTGCATTTCTTAGTTTATTGTATTTTCCCTATTGACGCAAATAACTTTGTCAGTTTTCGAGCTACGATAGCTTCGTATACCTCATTTTAATCCATAAGAAACGCAATTTCTTTTGATAGATTACTTATACAAAAATCTTTAGCTCATAAAATTTATCAAATTTGCATATCTTTACAATTTTGGCACAATGTGTTTTCCCTATTCACGCAAATAACTTTGTCAGTTTTCAAGCTACCTCATTTTAAATATACCTCGTATACCTCATTTTAAATAATAAGAAACGCACTTGCTTTTGATATATAATTTATACAAAAATCTTAAGTTCATAAAATTTGTCAAATTTGCATATCATTACAATTTTGGTACAGAGTGCATTTCTTAGTATATTGTATTTTCCCTTTCACGCAAATAACTTTGTCAGTTTTCGAGCTACGATAGCTTCGTATACCTCATTTTAATCCATAAGAAACGCACCTTCTTTGAATATATCACTTATTCAAAAATCTTAAGTTCATAAAATTTATCAAATTTGCATATCATTACAATTTTGGTACAGAGTCCATTTCTTGGCACAATGTGTTTTCCCTATTCACGCAAATAACTTTGTCAGTTTTCAAGCTACAAAAGTTTCGTATACCTCATTTTAATCCATAAGAAACGCACTTTCTTTTGATATATCACTTATTCAAAAATTTTACGTTCATAAAATTTATCAGATTTGCATATCTTTACAATTTTGGTACAAAGTGCATTTCTTGCCAGAATATATTTTCCCCATTCACGCAAATAACTTTGACAGTTTTCAAGCTACGACAGTTTCGTATACCTCATTTTAATCCATCAAAAACGCACTTACCTTTTGATATATTATTTATACAAGAATCTTAATTCCCTAAAATTTATCAAATTTGCATATCATTACAATTTTGGTACAGAGTGCATTTCTTGCCACAATGTATTTTCCCTATTCACGCAAATAACTTTGTCAGTTTTCAAGCTACGACAGTTTTGTATACCTCATTTTAATCCATAAGAAACGCACTTTCTTTTGATATATCACTTATTCAAAATTATTCTTTTGATATATCACCTATTCAAAAAACTTAAGTTCATAAAATTTATAAAATTTGCATATTACAATTTTGGTACAGAGTACATTTCTTACTATATTGTATTTTCCTTATTCACGCAAATAACTTTGTCAGTTTTCAAGCTACGATAGTGTCATATACCTCATTTTAATCCATAAGAAACGCACTTTCTTTTGATATATCACTTATTCAAAAATCTTAAGTTCATAAAATTTATCAAATTTTCATATCATTACATTTTCGGTACAGAGTACATTTCTTGGCACAATGTATTTTCACTATTCACGCAAATAACTTTGTCAATTTTCAAGCTACGACAGTTTCGTGTACCTCATTTTAATCCATAAGAAACGCACTTTCTTTTGATATATCACTTATTCAAAAATCTTAAGTTCATAAAATTTATCAAATTTGCATATCATTACAATTTTGGCACAGAGTGCATTTCTTAGTATATTGTATTTTCCCTATTCACGCAAATAACTTTGTCAGTTTTCGAGCTACCTCATTTTAAATATACCTCGTATACCTCATTTTAAATAATAAGAAACGCACTTTCTTTTGATATATAATTTATACAAAAACCTTATGTTCATAAAATTTGTCAAATTTGCATATCATTACAATTTTGGTACAGAGTGCATTTCTTAGTATATTGTATTTTCCCTATTCACGCAAATAACTTTGTCAGTTTTCGAGCTACGATAGCTTCGTATACCTCATTTTAATCCATAAGAAACGCACCTTCTTTGAATATATCACTTATTCAAAAATCTTAAGTTCATAAAATTTATCAAATTTGCATATCATTACAATTTTGGTACAGAGTCCATTTCTTGGCACAATGTGTTTTCCCTATTCACGCAAATAACTTTGTCAGTTTTCAAGCTACAAAAGTTTCGTATACCTCATTTTAATCCATAAGAAACGCACTTTCTTTTGATATATCACTTATTCAAAAATTTTACGTTCATAAAATTTATCAGATTTGCATATCTTTACAATTTTGGTACAAAGTGCATTTCTTGCCAGAATATATTTTCCCCATTCACGCAAATAACTTTGGCAGTTTTCAAGCTACGACAGTTTCGTATACCTCATTTTAATCCATCAAAAACGCACTTACCTTTTAATATATATATTATTTATACAAGAATCTTAATTCCCTAAAATTTATCAAATTTGCATATCATTACAATTTTGGTACAGAGTGCATTTCTTGCCACAATGTATTTTCCCTATTCACGCAAATAACTTTGTCAGTTTTCAAGCTACGACAGTTTTGTATACCTCATTTTAATCCATAAGAAACGCACTTTCTTTTGATATATCACTTATTCAAAATTATTCTTTTGATATATCACGTATTCAAAAAACTTAAGTTCATAAAATTTATAAAATTTGCATATTACAATTTTGGTACAGAGTACATTTCTTACTATATTGTATTTTCCTTATTCACGCAAATAACTTTGTCAGTTTTCAAGCTACGATAGTGTCATATACCTCATTTTAATCCATAAGAAACGCACTTTCTTTTGATATATCACTTATTCAAAAATCTTAAGTTCATAAAATTTATCAAATTTTCATATCATTACATTTTCGGTACAGAGTACATTTCTTGGCACAATGTATTTTCATTATTCACGCAAATAACTTTGTCAGTTTTCAAGCTACGATAGTGTCATATACCTCATTTTAATCCATAAGAAACGCACTTTCTTTGGATATATCACTTATTCAAAAATCTTAAGTTCATAAAATTTATCAAATTTTCATATCATTACATTTTCGGTACAGAGTACATTTCTTGGCACAATGTATTTTCAATATTCACGTAAATAACTTTGTCAGTTTTCAAGCTACGACAGTTTCGTGTACCTCATTTTAATCCATAAGGTACGCACTTTTTTTTTATATATTAATTATAAAATAATCTTAAGTTCATAAAATTTGTCAAATTTGCATATCATTACAATTTTGGCACAGAGTTCGTTTCGAAGTATATTTTTCTTTTTCCTATTCACGCAACTAACTTTGCAACTAACAAGCTACGACAGTTTCATATACCTCATTTTAATCCATAAGAAACGCAATTTCTTTTGATATATCACTTATTCAAAAATCTTAAGTTCATAAAATTTATCAAATTTGCATATCATTACAATTTTGGCACAGAGTGCATTTCTTAGTATATTGTATTTTCCCTATTCACGCAAATAACTTTGTCAGTTTTCGAGCTACCTCATTTTAAATATGCCTCGTATACCTCATTTTAAATAATAAGAAACGCACTTTCTTTTGATATATAATTTATACAAAAATCTTAAGTTCATAAAATTTGTCAAATTTGCATATCATTACAATTTTGGTACAGAGTGCATTTCTTAGTATATTGTATTTTCCCTATTCACGCAAATAACTTTGTCAGTTTTCGAGCTACGATAGCTTCGTATACCTCATTTTAATCCATAAGAAACGCACCTTCTTTGAATATATCACTTATTCAAAAATCTTAAGTTCATAAAATTTATCAAATTTGCATATCATTACAATTTTGGTACAGAGTCCATTTCTTGGCACAATGTGTTTTCCCTATTCACGCAAATAACTTTGTCAGTTTTCAAGCTACAAAAGTTTCGTATACCTCATTTTAATCCATAAGAAACGCACTTTCTTTTGATATATCAGTTATTCAAAAATCTTAAGTTCATAAAATTTATCAAATTTGCATATCATTACAATTTTGGTACGGAGTCCATTTCTTGGCACAATGTGTTTTCCCTATTCACGCAAATAACTTTGTCAGTTTTCAAGCTACAAAAGTTTCGTATACCTCATTTTAATCCATAAGAAACGCACTTTCTTTTGATATATCACTTATTCAAAAAACTTAAGTTTATAAAATTTATCAAATTTGCATATCATTACAATTTTGGTACCGAGTACATTTCTTGACACAATGTATTTTCCCTATTCACGCAAATAACTTTGTCAGTTTTCAAGCTACGACAGTTTCGTAGACCTCATTTTAATCCATAAGAAACGCACTTTCTTTTGATATATTACTTATACAAATACCTTAAGTTCATAAAATTTGTCAAATTTGCATATCATTACAATTTTGGTACAGAGTGCATTTCTTAGTTTATTGTATTTTCCCTATTGACGCAAATAACTTTGTCAGTTTTCGAGCTACGATAGCTTCGTATACCTCATTTTAATCCATAAGAAACGCAATTTCTTTTGATAGATTACTTATACAAAAATCTTTAGCTCATAAAATTTATCAAATTTGCATATCTTTACAATTTTGATACAGAGTACATTTCTTGGCACAATGTGTTTTCCCTATTCACGCAAATAACTTTGTCAGTTTTCAAGCTACCTCATTTTAAATATACCTCGTATACCTCATTTTAAATAATAAGAAACGCACTTGCTTTTGATATATAATTTATACAAAAATCTTAAGTTCATAAAATTTGTCAAATTTGCATATCATTACAATTTTGGTACAGAGTGCATTTCTTAGTATATTGTATTTTCCCTTTCACGCAAATAACTTTGTCAGTTTTCGAGCTACGATAGCTTCGTATACCTCATTTTAATCCATAAGAAACGCACCTTCTTTGAATATATCACTTATTCAAAAATCTTAAGTTCATAAAATTTATCAAATTTGCATATCATTACAATTTTGGTACAGAGTCCATTTCTTGGCACAATGTGTTTTCCCTATTCACGCAAATAACTTTGTCAGTTTTCAAGCTACAAAAGTTTCGTATACCTCATTTTAATCCATAAGAAACGCACTTTCTTTTGATATATCACTTATTCAAAAATTTTACGTTCATAAAATTTATCAGATTTGCATATCTTTACAATTTTGGTACAAAGTGCATTTCTTGCCAGAATATATTTTCCCCATTCACGCAAATAACTTTGACAGTTTTCAAGCTACGACAGTTTCGTATACCTCATTTTAATCCATCAAAAACGCACTTACCTTTTGATATATTATTTATACAAGAATCTTAATTCCCTAAAATTTATCAAATTTGCATATCATTACAATTTTGGTACAGAGTGCATTTCTTGCCACAATGTATTTTCCCTATTCACGCAAATAACTTTGTCAGTTTTCAAGCTACGACAGTTTTGTATACCTCATTTTAATCCATAAGAAACGCACTTTCTTTTGATATATCACTTATTCAAAATTATTCTTTTGATATATCACCTATTCAAAAAACTTAAGTTCATAAAATTTATAAAATTTGCATATTACAATTTTGGTACAGAGTACATTTCTTACTATATTGTATTTTCCTTATTCACGCAAATAACTTTGTCAGTTTTCAAGCTACGATAGTGTCATATACCTCATTTTAATCCATAAGAAACGCACTTTCTTTTGATATATCACTTATTCAAAAATCTTAAGTTCATAAAATTTATCAAATTTTCATATCATTACATTTTCGGTACAGAGTACATTTCTTGGCACAATGTATTTTCACTATTCACGCAAATAACTTTGTCAATTTTCAAGCTACGACAGTTTCGTGTACCTCATTTTAATCCATAAGAAACGCACTTTCTTTTGATATATCACTTATTCAAAAATCTTAAGTTCATAAAATTTATCAAATTTGCATATCATTACAATTTTGGCACAGAGTGCATTTCTTAGTATATTGTATTTTCCCTATTCACGCAAATAACTTTGTCAGTTTTCGAGCTACCTCATTTTAAATATACCTCGTATACCTCATTTTAAATAATAAGAAACGCACTTTCTTTTGATATATAATTTATACAAAAACCTTATGTTCATAAAATTTGTCAAATTTGCATATCATTACAATTTTGGTACAGAGTGCATTTCTTAGTATATTGTATTTTCCCTATTCACGCAAATAACTTTGTCAGTTTTCAAGCTACCTCATTTTAAATATACCTCGTATACCTCATTTTAAATAATAAGAAACGCACTTGCTTTTGATATATAATTTATACAAAAATCTTAAGTTCATAAAATTTGTCAAATTTGCATATCATTACAATTTTGGTACAGAGTGCATTTCTTAGTATATTGTATTTTCCCTTTCACGCAAATAACTTTGTCAGTTTTCGAGCTACGATAGCTTCGTATACCTCATTTTAATCCATAAGAAACGCACCTTCTTTGAATATATCACTTATTCAAAAATCTTAAGTTCATAAAATTTATCAAATTTGCATATCATTACAATTTTGGTACAGAGTCCATTTCTTGGCACAATGTGTTTTCCCTATTCACGCAAATAACTTTGTCAGTTTTCAAGCTACAAAAGTTTCGTATACCTCATTTTAATCCATAAGAAACGCACTTTCTTTTGATATATCACTTATTCAAAAATTTTACGTTCATAAAATTTATCAGATTTGCATATCTTTACAATTTTGGTACAAAGTGCATTTCTTGCCAGAATATATTTTCCCCATTCACGCAAATAACTTTGGCAGTTTTCAAGCTACGACAGTTTCGTATACCTCATTTTAATCCATCAAAAACGCACTTACCTTTTAATATATATATTATTTATACAAGAATCTTAATTCCCTAAAATTTATCAAATTTGCATATCATTACAATTTTGGTACAGAGTGCATTTCTTGCCACAATGTATTTTCCCTATTCACGCAAATAACTTTGTCAGTTTTCAAGCTACGACAGTTTTGTATACCTCATTTTAATCCATAAGAAACGCACTTTCTTTTGATATATCACTTATTCAAAATTATTCTTTTGATATATCACCTATTCAAAAAACTTAAGTTCATAAAATTTATAAAATTTGCATATTACAATTTTGGTACAGAGTACATTTCTTACTATATTGTATTTTCCTTATTCACGCAAATAACTTTGTCAGTTTTCAAGCTACGATAGTGTCTTATACCTCATTTTAATCCATAAGAAACGCACTTTCTTTTGATATATCACTTATTCAAAAATCTTAAGTTCATAAAATTTATCAAATTTTCATATCATTACATTTTCGGTACAGAGTACATTTCTTGGCACAATGTATTTTCATTATTCACGCAAATAACTTTTTCAGTTTTCAAGCTACGACAGTTTCGTGTACCTCATTTTAATCCATAAGAAACGCACTTTCTTTTGATATATCACTTATTCAAAAATCTTAAGTTCATAAAATTTATCAAATTTGCATATCATTACAATTTTGGCACAGAGTGCATTTCTTAGTATATTGTATTTTCCCTATTCACGCAAATAACTTTGTCAGTTTTCGAGCTACCTCATTTTAAATATACCTCGTATACCTCATTTTAAATAATAAGAAACGCACTTTCTTTTGATATATAATTTATACAAAAACCTTATGTTCATAAAATTTGTCAAATTTGCATATCATTACAATTTTGGTACAGAGTGCATTTCTTAGTATATTGTATTTTCCCTATTCACGCAAAAAACATTGTCAGTTTTCAAGCTACGATAGCTTCGTATACCTCATTTTAATCCATAAGAAACGCACCTTCTTTGAATATATCACTTATTCAAAAATCTTAAGTTCATAAAATTTATCAAATTTGCATATCATTACAATTTTGGTACAGAGTCCATTTCTTGGCACAATGTGTTTTCCCTATTCACGCAAATAACTTTGTCAGTTTTCAAGTTACAAAAGTTTCGTATACCTCATTTTAAACCATAAGAAACGCACTTTCTTTTGATATATTACTTATTCAAAAATCTTAAGTTCATTAAATTTATGAAACTTGCATATCATTACAATTTTGATACAGAGTCCATTTCTTGGCACAATGTGTTTTCCCTATTCACGCAAATAACTTTGTCAGTTTTCAAGCTACCTCATTTTATATATACCTCGTATACCTCATTTTAAATAATAAGAAACGCACTTTCTTTTGATATATAATTTATACAAAAATCTTAAGTTCATAAAATTTGTCAAATTTGCATATCATTACAATTTTGGTACAGAGTGCATTTCTTAGTATATTGTATTTTCCCTATTCACGCAAATAACTTTGTCAGTTTTCGAGCTACGATAGCTTCGTATACCTCATTTTAATCCATAAGAAACGCACCTTCTTCGAATATATCACTTATTCAAAAATCTTAAGTTCATAAAATTTATCAAATTTGCATATCATTACAATTTTGGTACAGAGTCCATTTCTTGGCACAATGTGTTTTCCCTATTCACGCAAATAACTTTGTCAGTTTTCAAGCTACAAAAGTTTCGTATACCTCATTTTAATCCATAAGAAACGCACTTTCTTTTGATATATCACTTATTCAAAAATCTTAAGTTCATAAAATTTATCAAATTTGCATATCTTTACAATTTTGGTACAAAGTGCATTTCTTGCCAGAATATATTTTCCCCATTCACGCAAATAACTTTGACAGTTTTCAAGCTACGACAGTTATGTATACCTCATTTTAATCCATAAAAAACGCACTTACCTTTTGATATATTATTTATACAAGAATCTTAAGTCCCTAAAATTTATCAAATTTGCATATCATTACAATTTTGGTACAGAGTGCATTTCTTGCCACAATGTATTTTCCCTATTCACGCAAATAACTTTGTCAGTTTTCAAGCTACGACAGTTTTGTATACCTCATTTTAATCCATAAGAAACGCACTTTCTTTTGATATATCACTTATTCAAAATTATTCTTTTGATATATCACCTATTCAAAAAACTTAAGTTCATAAAATTTATAAAATTTGCATATTACAATTTTGGTACAGAGTACGTTTCTTACTATATTGTATTTTCCTTATTCACGCAAATAACTTTGTCAGTTTTCAAGCTACGATAGTGTCATATTCCTCATTTTAATCCATAAGAAACGCACTTTCTTTTGATATATCACTTATTCAAAAATCTTAAGTTCATAAAATTTATCAAATTTTCATATCATTACATTTTCGGTACAGAGTACATTTCTTGGCACAATGTATTTTCACTATTCACACAAATAACTTTGTCAGTTTTCAAGCTACGACAGTTTCGTGTACCTCATTTTAATCCATAAGAAACGCACTTTCTTTTGATATATCACTTATTCAAAAATCTTAAGTTCATAAAATTTATCAAATTTGCATATCATTACAATTTTGGCACAGAGTGCATTTCTTAGTATATTGTATTTTCCCTATTCACGCAAATAACTTTGTCAGTTTTCGAGCTACCTCATTTTAAATATACCTCGTATACCTCATTTTAAATAATAAGAAACGCACTTTCTTTTGATATATAATTTATACAAAAACCTTATGTTCATAAAATTTGTCAAATTTGCATATCATTACAATTTTGGTACAGAGTGCATTTCTTAGTATATTGTATTTTCCCTATTCACGCAAAAAACTTTGTCAGTTTTCAAGCTACGATAGCTTCGTATACCTCATTTTAATCCATAAGAAACGCGTGAATATATCACTTATTCAAAAATCTTAAGTTCATAAAATTTATCAAATTTGCATATCATTACAATTTTGGTACAGAGTCCATTTCTTGGCACAATGTGTTTTCCCTATTCACGCAAATAACTTTGTCAGTTTTCAAGCTACAAAAGTTTCGTATACCTCATTTTAAACCATAAGAAACGCACTTTCTTTTGATATATCACTTATTCAAAAATCTTAAGTTCATTAAATTTATGAAATTTGCATATCATTACAATTTTGATACAGAGTCCGTTTCTTGGCACAATGTGTTTTCCCTATTCACGCAAATAACTTTGTCAGTTTTCAAGCTACAAAAGTTTCGTATACCTCATTTTAATCCATAAGAAACGCACTTTCTTTTGATATATCACTTATTCAAAAATCTTAAGTTCATAAAATTTATCAAATTTGCATATCATTACAATTTTGGTACGGAGTCCATTTCTTGGCACAATGTGTTTTCCCTATTCACGCAAATAACTTTGTCAGTTTTCAAGCTACAAAAGTTTCGTATACCTCATTTTAATCCATAAGAAACGCACTTTCTTTTGATATATCACTTATTCAAAAATCTTAAGTTCATAAAATTTATCAAATTTGCATATCATTACAATTTTGGTACCGAGTACATTTCTTGACACAATGTATTTTCCCTATTCACGCAAATAACTTTGTCAGTTTTCAAGCTACGACAGTTTCGTAGACCTCATTTTAATCCATAAGAAACGCACTTTCTTTTGATATATCACTTATTCAAAAATCTTAAGTTCATAAAATTTATCAAATTTGCATATCATTACAATTTTGGTACGGAGTCCATTTCTTGGCACAATGTGTTTTCCCTATTCACGCAAATAACTTTGTCAGTTTTCAAGCTACAAAAGTTTCGTATACCTCATTTTAATCCATAAGAAACGCACTTTCTTTTGATATATCACTTATTCAAAAATCTTAAGTTCATAAAATTTATCAAATTTGCATATCATTACAATTTTGGTACCGAGTACATTTCTTGACACAATGTATTTTCCCTATTCACGCAAATAACTTTGTCAGTTTTCAAGCTACGACAGTTTCGTAGACCTCATTTTAATCCATAAGAAACGCACTTTCTTTTGATATATTACTTATACAAATACCTTAAGTTCATAAAATTTGTCAAATTTGCATATCATTACAATTTTGGTACAGAGTGCATTTCTTAGTTTATTGTATTTTCCCTATTGACGCAAATAACTTTGTCAGTTTTCGAGCTACGATAGCTTCGTATACCTCATTTTAATCCATAAGAAACGCAATTTCTTTTGATAGATTACTTATACAAAAATCTTTAGCTCATAAAATTTATCAAATTTGCATATCTTTACAATTTTGGTACAGAGTGCATTTCTTGGCACAATGTGTTTTCCCTATTCACGCAAATAACTTTGTCAGTTTTCAAGCTACCTCATTTTAAATATACCTCGTATACCTCATTTTAAATAATAAGAAACGCACTTGCTTTTGATATATAATTTATACAAAAATCTTAAGTTCATAAAATTTGTCAAATTTGCATATCATTACAATTTTGGTACAGAGTGCATTTCTTAGTATATTGTATTTTCCCTTTCACGCAAATAACTTTGTCAGTTTTCGAGCTACGATAGCTTCGTATACCTCATTTTAATCCATAAGAAACGCACCTTCTTTGAATATATCACTTATTCAAAAATCTTAAGTTCATAAAATTTATGAAATTTGCATATCATTACAATTTTGGTACAGAGTCCATTTCTTGGCACAATGTGTTTTCCCTATTCACGCAAATAACTTTGTCAGTTTTCAAGCTACAAAAGTTTAGTATACCTCATTTTAATCCATAAGAAACGCACTTTCTTTTGATATATCACTTATTCAAAAATTTTACGTTCATAAAATTTATCAGATTTGCATATCTTTACAATTTTGGTACAAAGTGCATTTCTTGCCAGAATATATTTTCCCCATTCACGCAAATAACTTTGACAGTTTTCAAGCTACGACAGCTTCGTATACCTCATTTTAATCCATCAAAAACGCACTTACCTTTTGATATATTATTTATACAAGAATCTTAATTCCCTAAAATTTATCAAATTTGCATATCATTACAATTTTGGTACAGAGTGCATTTCTTGCCACAATGTATTTTCCCTATTCACGCAAATAACTTTGTCAGTTTTCAAGCTACGACAGTTTTGTATACCTCATTTTAATCCATAAGAAACGCACTTTCTTTTGATATATCACTTATTCAAAATTATTCTTTTGATATATCACCTATTCAAAAAACTTAAGTTCATAAAATTTATAAAATTTGCATATTACAATTTTGGTACAGAGTACATTTCTTACTATATTGTATTTTCCTTATTCACGCAAATAACTTTGTCAGTTTTCAAGCTACGATAGTGTCATATACCTCATTTTAATCCATAAGAAACGCACTTTCTTTGGATATATCACTTATTCAAAAATCTTAAGTTCATAAAATTTATCAAATTTTCATATCATTACATTTTCGGTACAGAGTACATTTCTTGGCACAATGTATTTTCACTATTCACGCAAATAACTTTGTCAGTTTTCAAGCTACGACAGTTTCGTGTACCTCATTTTAATCCATAAGAAACGCACTTTCTTTCGATATATCACTTATTCAAAAATCTTAAGTTCATAAAATTTATCAAATTTGCATATCATTACAATTTTGGCACAGAGTGCATTTCTTAGTATATTGTATTTTCCCTATTCACGCAAATAACTTTGTCAGTTTTCGAGCTACCTCATTTTAAATATACCTCGTATACCTCATTTTAAATAATAAGAAACGCACTTTCTTTTGATATATAATTTATACAAAAATCTTATGTTCATAAAATTTGTCAAATTTGCATATCATTACAATTTTGGTACAGAGTGCATTTCTTAGTATATTGTATTTTCCCTATTCACGCAAAAAACTTTGTCAGTTTTCGAGCTACGATAGCTTCGTATACCTCATTTTAATCCATAAGAAACGCACCTTCTTTGAATATATCACTTATTCAAAAATCTTAAGTTCATAAAATTTATCAAATTTGCATATCATTACAATTTTGGTACAGAGTCCATTTCTTGGCACAATGTGTTTTCCCTATTCACGCAAATAACTTTGTCAGTTTTCAAGCTACAAAAGTTTCGTATACCTCATTTTAAACCATAAGAAACGCACTTTCTTTTGATATATCACTTATTCAAAAATCTTAAGTTCATTAAATTTATCAAATTTGCATTTCATTACAATTTTGGTACGGAGTCCATTTCTTGGCACAATGTGTTTTCCCTATTCACGCAAATAACTTTGTCAGTTTTCAAGCTACAAAAGTTTCGTATACCTCATTTTAATCCATAAGAGACGCACTTTCTTTTGATATATCACTTATTCAAAAATCTTAAGTTCTAAAATTTATCAAATTTGCATATCTTTACAATTTTGGTACAAAGTGCATTTCTTGCCAGAATATATTATCCCTATTCACGCAAATAACTTTGACAGTTTTCAAGCTACGACAGTTTCGTATACCTCATTTTAATCCATAAGAAACGCACTTTCTTTTGATATATTACTTATACAAATACCTTAAGTTCATAAAATTTGTCAAATTTGCATATCATTACAATTTTGGCACAGAGTGCATTTCTTAGTATATTGTATTTTCCCTATTCACGCAAATAACTTTGTCAGTTTTCGAGCTACGATAGCTTCGTATACATCATTTTAATCCATAAGAAACGCACCTTCTTTGAATATATCACTTATTCAAAAATCTTAAGTTCATAAAATTTATCAAATTTGCATATCATTACAATTTTGGTACAGAGTCCATTTCTTGGCACAATGTGTTTTCCCTATTCACGCAAATAACTTTGTCAGTTTTCAAGCTACAAAAGTTTCGTATACCTCATTTTAATCCATAAGAAACGCAATTTCTTTTGACAGATTACTTATACAAAAATCTTTAGTTCATAAAATTTATCAAATTTGCATATC
Organism: Lucilia sericata; assembly: GCF_015586225.1. Taxonomy (NCBI): domain Eukaryota; kingdom Metazoa; phylum Arthropoda; class Insecta; order Diptera; family Calliphoridae; genus Lucilia; species Lucilia sericata. The sequence continues at coordinate 122,949 of NW_023994848.1, read as the reverse complement.
TTTACAATTTTGGTACAGAGTGCATTTCTTGGCACAATGTGTTTTCCCTATTCACGCAAATAACATTGTCAGTTTTCAAGCTACCTCATTTTAAATATACCTCGTATACCTCATTTTAAATAATAAGAAACGCACTTTCTTTTGATATATAATTTATACAAAAATCTTAAGTTCATAAAATTTGTCAAATTTGCATATCAATACAATTTTGGTACAGAGTGCATTTCTTAGTATATTGTATTTTCCCTATTCAAGCAAATAACTTTGTCAGTTTTCGAGCTACGATAGCTTCGTATACCTCATTTTAATCCATAAGAAACGCACCTTCTTTGAATATATCACTTATTCAAAAATCTTAAGTTCATAAAATTTATCAAATTTGCATATCATTACAATTTTGGTACAGAGTCCATTTCTTGGCACAATGTGTTTTCCCTATTCACGCAAATAACTTTGTCAGTTTTCAAGCTACAAAAGTTTCGTATACCTCATTTTAATCCATAAGAAACGCACTTTCTTTTGATATATCACTTACTCAAAAATCTTAAGTTCATAAAATTTATCAAATTTGCATATCTTTATCAATTTTGGTACAAAGTGCATTTCTTGCCAGAATATATTTTCCCCATTCACGCAAATAACTTTGACAGTTTCCAAGCTACGACAGTTTCGTATACCTCATTTTAATCCATAAAAAAACGCACTTACCTTTTGATATATTATTTATACAAGAATCTTAAGTCCCTAAAATTTATCAAATTTGCATATCATTACAATTTTGGTACAGAGTGCATTTCTTGCCAAAATGTATTTCCCTATTCACGCAAATAACTTTGTCAGTTTTCAAGCTACGACAGTTTTGTATACCTAATTTTATTCTATAAGAAACGCACTTTCTTCTGATATATCACTTATTCAAAAATCTTAAATTCATAAAATTTATCAAATTTGCTTATCATTACAATTTTGGTACAAAGTGCATTTCTTGCCAGAATATATTTTCCCTATTCACGCAAATAACTTTGTCAGTTTTCAAGCTAAGACAGTTTCGTATACCTCATTTTAATCCATAGGAAACGCAGTTTATTCTGATATATCACTTATTCAAAAATCTTAAGTTCATAAAATTTATAAACTTTGCATATCATTACAATTTTGGCACAGAGTACATTTCGTAGTATATTTTTCTTTTTCCTATTCAATCAAATAACTTTGTCAGTTTTCAAGCTAAGACAGTTCCGTATACCTCATTTTAATCCATAAGAAACGCACTTTCTTTTGATATATCACTTATTTAAAAATCTTAAGTTCATTAAATTTATAAACTTTGCATATCATTACAATTTTGGCACAGAGTACATTTCTTAGTATATTTTTTTCCCTATTCACCCAATTAACTTTGTCAGTTTTCAAGCTACGACAGTTTCGTATACCTCATTTTAATCCATAAGAAACGCACTTTCTTTTGATATATTACTTATACAAATACCTTAAGTTCATAAAATTTACCAAATTTGCATATCATTACAATTTTGGTACAGAGTGCATTTCTTAGTATATTGTATTTTCCCTATTCACACAAATAACTTTGTCAGTTTTCAAGCTATGACAGTTTCGTATACCTCATTTTAATCTATAAGAAACGCACTTTCTTTGAATATATCACATATTCAAAAATCTTAAGTTCATTTCTTGGCACAATGTATTTTCCCTATTCACGCAAATAACTTTGTCAGTTTTCAAGCTAAGACAGTTCCGTATACCTCATTTTAATCCATAAGAAACGCACTTTCTTTTGATGTATCACTTATTCAAAAGTCTTAAGTTCATAAAATTTATAAAATTTGCATATCATTACAATTTTGGTACAGAGTGCATTTCTTAGTATATTGTATTTTCCCTATTCACACAAATAACTTTGTCAGTTTTCAAGCTATGACAGTTTCGTATACCTCATTTTAATCTATAAGAAACGCACTTTCTTTGAATATATCACATATTCAAAAATCTTAAGTTCATAAAATTTATCAAATTTGCATATCTTTACAATTTGGTACAGAGTGAATTTCTTGGCACAATGTGTTTTCCCTATTCACGCAAATAACTTTGTCAGTTTTCAAGCTACAAAAGTTTCGAATACCTCATTTTAATCCATAAGAAACGCACTTTCTTTTGATGTATCATTTATACAAAAATCTTAAGTTCATAAAATTTGTCAAATTTGCATATCATTACAATTTTGGTACAGAGTGCATTTCTTAGTACATTGTATTTTCCCTTTTCACGCAAATAACTTTGTCAGTTTTCGAGCAACGATAGCTTCGTATACCTCATTTTAATCCATAAGAAACGCAATTTCTTTTGATAGATTACTTATACAAAAATCTTTATTTCATAAAATTTATCAAATTTGTATATCATTACAATTTTGGTACAGAGCTTCGTATACCTCATTTTAATCCATAAGAAACGCACCTTCTTTGAATATATCACTTATTCAAAAATCTTAAGTTCATAAAATTTATCAAATTTGCATATCATTACAATTTTGGTACAGAGTCCATTTCTTGGCACAATGTGTTTTCCCTATTCACGCAAATAACTTTGTCAGTTTTCAAGCTACAAAAGTTTCGTATACCTCATTTTAATCCATAAGAAACGCACTTTCTTTTGATATATCACTTACTCAAAAATCTTAAGTTCATAAAATTTATCAAATTTGCATATCTTTATCAATTTTGGTACAAAGTGCATTTCTTGCCAGAATATATTTTCCCCATTCACGCAAATAACTTTGACAGTTTCCAAGCTACGACAGTTTCGTATACCTCATTTTAATCCATAAAAAAACGCACTTACCTTTTGATATATTATTTATACAAGAATCTTAAGTCCCTAAAATTTATCAAATTTGCATATCATTACAATTTTGGTACAGAGTGCATTTCTTGCCAAAATGTATTTCCCTATTCACGCAAATAACTTTGTCAGTTTTCAAGCTACGACAGTTTTGTATACCTAATTTTATTCTATAAGAAACGCACTTTCTTCTGATATATCACTTATTCAAAAATCTTAAATTCATAAAATTTATCAAATTTGCTTATCATTACAATTTTGGTACAAAGTGCATTTCTTGCCAGAATATATTTTCCCTATTCACGCAAATAACTTTGTCAGTTTTCAAGCTAAGACAGTTTCGTATACCTCATTTTAATCCATAGGAAACGCAGTTTATTCTGATATATCACTTATTCAAAAATCTTAAGTTCATAAAATTTATAAACTTTGCATATCATTACAATTTTGGCACAGAGTACATTTCGTAGTATATTTTTCTTTTTCCTATTCAATCAAATAACTTTGTCAGTTTTCAAGCTAAGACAGTTCCGTATACCTCATTTTAATCCATAAGAAACGCACTTTCTTTTGATATATCACTTATTTAAAAATCTTAAGTTCATTAAATTTATAAACTTTGCATATCATTACAATTTTGGCACAGAGTACATTTCTTAGTATATTTTTTTCCCTATTCACCCAATTAACTTTGTCAGTTTTCAAGCTACGACAGTTTCGTATACCTCATTTTAATCCATAAGAAACGCACTTTCTTTTGATATATTACTTATACAAATACCTTAAGTTCATAAAATTTACCAAATTTGCATATCATTACAATTTTGGTACAGAGTGCATTTCTTAGTATATTGTATTTTCCCTATTCACACAAATAACTTTGTCAGTTTTCAAGCTATGACAGTTTCGTATACCTCATTTTAATCTATAAGAAACGCACTTTCTTTGAATATATCACATATTCAAAAATCTTAAGTTCATTTCTTGGCACAATGTATTTTCCCTATTCACGCAAATAACTTTGTCAGTTTTCAAGCTAAGACAGTTCCGTATACCTCATTTTAATCCATAAGAAACGCACTTTCTTTTGATGTATCACTTATTCAAAAGTCTTAAGTTCATAAAATTTATAAAATTTGCATATCATTACAATTTTGGTACAGAGTGCATTTCTTAGTATATTGTATTTTCCCTATTCACACAAATAACTTTGTCAGTTTTCAAGCTATGACAGTTTCGTATACCTCATTTTAATCTATAAGAAACGCACTTTCTTTGAATATATCACATATTCAAAAATCTTAAGTTCATAAAATTTATCAAATTTGCATATCTTTACAATTTGGTACAGAGTGAATTTCTTGGCACAATGTGTTTTCCCTATTCACGCAAATAACTTTGTCAGTTTTCAAGCTACAAAAGTTTCGAATACCTCATTTTAATCCATAAGAAACGCACTTTCTTTTGATGTATCATTTATACAAAAATCTTAAGTTCATAAAATTTGTCAAATTTGCATATCATTACAATTTTGGTACAGAGTGCATTTCTTAGTACATTGTATTTTCCCTTTTCACGCAAATAACTTTGTCAGTTTTCGAGCAACGATAGCTTCGTATACCTCATTTTAATCCATAAGAAACGCAATTTCTTTTGATAGATTACTTATACAAAAATCTTTATTTCATAAAATTTATCAAATTTGTATATCATTACAATTTTGGTACAGAGTGCATTTCTTAGTATATTGTATTATCCATATTCACACAAATAACTTTGTCAGTTTTTAAGCTACGACAGTTTCGTATACCTCATTTTAATCCATAAGAAACGCACTTTCTTTTGATATATCACTTATTCAAAAAACTTAAGTTCATAAAATTTATCAAATTTGCATATCATTACAATTTTGGTACAGAGTGCGTTTCTTGGCACAATGTATTTTCCCTATTCACGCAACTAACTTTGTTAGTTTTCAAGCTACGACAGTTTCATATACCTCATTTTAATCCATAAGAAACGCACTTTTGTTTGATATATCACTTATTCAAAAATCTTAAGTTCATAAAATTTATCAAATTTGCATATCATTACAATTTTGGTACAAAGTGCATTTCTTGCCAGAATATATTTTCCCTATTCACGTAAATAACTTTGACAGTTTTCAAGCTACGACAGTTTCGTATACCTCATTTAATCCATAAAAAACGCACTTTTTGATATATTATTTATACAAGAATCTTAAGTCCATAAAATTTATCAAATTTGCATATCATTACAATTTTGGTACAAAGTGCATTTCTTGCCACAATGTATTTTCCCTATTCATGCAAATAACTTTGTCAGTTTTCAAGCTACGACAGTTTTGTATACCTCATTTTAATCCATAAGAAACGCACTTTCTTTTAATGTATCACTTATTCAAAAATCTTAAGTTCATAAAATTTATCAAATTTGCATATCATTACAATTTTGGTACAGAGTACATTTCTTGACACAATGTGTTTTCCCTATTCACGCAAATAACTTTGTCAGTTTTCAAGCTACGACAGTTTCGTATACCTCATTTTAATCCATAAGAAACGCACCTTCTTTTGATGTATCACTTATTAAAAAATCTTAAGTTCATAAAATTTATAAAATTTGCATATCGGTACAATTTTGGTACAGAGTACATTTCTTGGCACAATGTATTTTCCCTATTGACGCAAATAACTTTGTCGGTTTTCAAGCTACGACAGTTTCGTATACCTCATTTTTATTAATAAGAAACGCACTTTATTCTGATATATCACTTATTCAAAAATCTTAAGTTCATAAAATTTATAAACTTTGCATATCATTACAATTTTGGCACAGAGTACATTTCGAAGTATATTTTTCTTTTTCCTATTCACGCAAATAACTTTGTCAGTTTTCAAGCTAAGAAAGTTGCGTATACCTCATTTTAATACATAAGAAACGCACTTTCTTCTGATATATCATTTATTCAAAAATCTTAAATTCATAAAATTTGTCAAATTTGCATATCATTACAATTTTGGTACAGAGTGCATTTCTTAGTATATTGTATTTTCCCTATTCACGTAAATAACTTTGTCAGTTTTCGAGCTAAGATAGCTTCGTATACCTCATTTTAATCCATAAGAAACGCAATTTCTTTTGATAGATTACTTATACAAAAATCTTTATTTCATAAAATTTATCAAATTTGTATATCATTACAATTTTGGTACAGAGTGCATTTCTTAGTATATTGTATTTTCCCTATTCACACAAATAATTTTGTCAGTTTTTAAGGTACGACAGTTTCGTATACCTCATTTTAATCCATAAGAAATGCACTTTCTTTTGATATATCACTTATTCAAAAAACTTAAGTTCATAAAATTTATCAAATTTGCATATCATTACAATTTTGGTACAGAGTGCATTTCTTGGCACAATGTATTTTCCCTATTCACGCAACTAACTTTGTCAGTTTTCAAGCTACGACAGTTTCATATACCTCATTTAATCCATAAAAAACGCACTTACCTTTTGATATATTATTTATACAAGAATCTTAAGTCCATAAAATTTATCAAATTTGCATATCATTACAATTTTGGTACAAAGTGCATTTCTTGCCACAATGTATTTTCCCTATTCACGCAAATAACTTTGTCAGTTTTCAAGCTACGACAGTTTTGTATACCTCATTTTAATCCATAAGAAACGCATTTTCTTTTGATGTATCACTTATTCAAAAATCTTAAGTTCATAAAATTTATCAAATTTGCATATCATTACAATTTTGGTACAGAGTACATTTCTTGGCACAATGTGTTTTCCATATTGACGCAAATATCTTTGTCAGTTTTCAAGCTATGACAGTTTCGTATTCCTCATTTTAATCCATAAGAAACGCACTTTCTTTTGATATATCACCTATTCAAAAATCTTAAGTTCATAAAATTTATAAAATTTGCATATCATTACAATTTTGGTACAGAATACATTTTTTACTGTATTGTATTTTCCTTATTCACGCAAATAACTTTGTCAGTTTTCAAGCTACGACAGTGTCATATACCTCATTTTAATCCACAATGTATTTTCACTATTCACGCAAATAACTTTGTCAGTTTTCAAGCTACGACAGTTTCGTGTACCTCATTTTAATCCATAAGGAACGCACTTTTTTTTTGATATATTAATTATAAAATAATCTTAAGTTCATAAAATTCGTCAAATTTGCATATCACTACAATTTTGGCACAGAGTACATTTCGAAGTATATTTCTTTTTCGAAGCACTTTCTTTTGATATATCACTTATTCAAAAATCTTAAGTTGATAAAATTTATAAACTTTGCATATCATTACAATTTTGGCACAGAGTACATTTCGAAGTATATTTTTCTTTTTCCTATTCACGCAAATAACTTTGTCAGTTTTCAAGCTAAGAAAGTTGCGTATACCTCATTTTAATCCATAAGAAACGCACTTTCTTCTGATATATCACTTATTCAAAAATCTTAAGTTCATAAAATTAATAAACTTTGCATATCATTACAATTTTGGCACAGAGTACATTTCTTAGTATATTTTTTTTCCTATTCACGCAACTAACTTTGTCAGTTTTCAAGCTAAGACAGTTTCGTATACCCCATTTTAATCCATAAGAAACGCACTTTCTTTTGATATATCACTTATTTAAAAATCTTAAGTTCATAAAATTTATAAACTTTGCATATCATTACAATTTTGGCACAGAGTACATTTCTTAGTATATTTTTTTTTCCTATTCACCCAATTAACTTTGTCAGTTTTCAAGCCACGACAGTTTCGTATACCTCATTTTAATCCATAAGAAACGCACTTTCTTTTGATATATTATTTATACAAATACCTTAAGTTCATAAAATTTACCAAATTTGCATATCATTACAATTTTGGTACAGAATGCATTTCTTGGCACAATGTATTTTCCCTATTCACGCAAATAACTTTGTCAGTTTTCTAGCTACAACAGTTTCGTATACCTCATTATAATCCATAGGAAACGCACTTTCTTTTGATGTATCACTTATTCAAAAGTCTTAAGTTCATAAAATTTATAAAATTTGCATATCATTACAATTTTGGTACAGAGTGCATTTCTTAGTATATTGTATTTTCCTTATTCACACAAATAACTTTGTCAGTTTTCAAGCTACGACAGTTTCGTATACCTCATTTTAATCCATAAGAAACGCACTTTCTTTGAATATATCACTTTTTCAAAAATCTTAAGTTCATAAAATTTATCAAATTTGCATATCTTTACAATTTTGGTACAGAGTGCATTTCTTGGCACAATGTGTTTTCCCTATTCACGCAAATAACTTTGTCAGTTTTCAAGCTACGACAGTTTCGTATACCTCATTTTAATCTATAAGAAACGCATTTTTTTCTGATATATCACTTATTCAAAAATCTTAAGTTCATAAAATTTATCAAATCTGCATATCATTACAATTTTGGTACAGAATACATTTCTTACTATATTGTATTTTCCTTATTCACGCAAATAACTTTGTCAGTTTTCAAGCTACGACAGTGTCATATACCTCATTTTAATCCATAAGAAACGCACTTTCTTTGGATATATCACTTATTCAAAAATCTTAAGTTCATAAAATTTATCAAATTTTCATATCATTACAATTTCGGTACAGAGTACATTTCTGGGCACAATGTATTTTCACTATTCACGCAAATAACTTTGTCAGTTTTCAAGCTACGACAGTTTCGTGTACCTCATTTTAATCCATAAGGAACGCACTTTTTTGCATATTTTTACAATTTTGGTACAAAGTGCATTTCTTGCCAGAATATATTTTCCCTATTCACGCAAATAACTTTGACAGTTTTCAAGCTACGACAGTTTTGTATACCTCATTTTAATCCATAAGAAACGCACTTTCTTTTGATATATCACTTATTAAAAAATCTTAAGTTCATAAAATTTGTCAAATTTGCATATCATTACAATTTTGGTACAGAGTGCATTTCTTAGTATATTGTATTTTCCCTATTCACGCAAATAACTTTGTCAGTTTTCGAGCTACGATAGCTTTGTATATCTCATTTTAATCCATAAGAAACGCAATTTCTTTTGATAGATTACTTATACAAAAATCTTTTGTTCATTAAATTTATCAAATTTGCATATCATTACAATTTTGGTACAGAGTGCACTTCTTACTATATTGTATTTTCCCTATTCACACAAATAACTTTGTCAGTTTTCAAGCTACGACAGTTGCGTATACCTCATTTTAATCCATAAGAAACGCACTTTCTTTGAATATATCACTTATTCAAAAATCTTAAGTTCATAAAATTTATCAAATTTGCATATCTTTACAATTTTGGTACAGAGTGCATTTCTTGGCACAATGTGTTTTACCTATTCACGCAAATATCTTTGTCAGTTTTCAAGCTACAAAAGTTTCGTATACCTCATTTTAATCCATAAGAAACGCACTTTCTTTTGATTTATCACTTATTCAAAAAACTTAAGTTCATAAAATTTATCAAATTTGCATATCATTACAATTTTGGTACAGAGTGCATTTCTTGGCACAATGTATTTTCCCTATTCACGCAACTAACTTTGTCAGTTTTCAAGTTACGACAGTTTCGTTTACCTCATTTTAATCCATAAAAACGCACTTACCTTTTGATATATTATTTATAAAAGAATCTTAAGTCCATAAAATTTATCAAATTTGCATATCATTACAATTTTGGTACAGAGTGCATTTCTTGCCACAATGTATTTTCCCTATTCACGCAAATAACTTTGTCAGTTTTCAAGCTACGACAGTTTTGTATACCTCATTTTAATCCATAAGAAGCGCACTTTCTTTTGATATATCACTTATTCAAAATAATTCTTTTGATATATCACCTATTCAAAAATCTTAAGTTCATAAAATTTATAAAATTTGCATATTACAATTTTGGTACAGAGTACATTTCTTACTATATTGTATTTTCCTTATTCACGCAAATAACTTTGTCAGTTTTCAAACTACGATAGTGTCATATACCTCATTTTAATCCATAAGAAACGCACTTTCTTTGGATATATCACTTATTCAAAAATCTTAAGTTCATAAAATTTATCAAATTTTCATATCATTACAATTTCGGTACAGAGTACATTTCTTGGCACAATGTATTTTCACTATTCACGCAAATAACTTTGTCAGTTTTCAAGCTACGACAGTTTCGTGTACCTCATTTTAATCCATAAGGAACGCACTTTTTTTGATATATTAATTATAGAATAATCTTAAGTTCATAAAATTTGTCAAATTTGCATATCATTACAATTTTGGCACAGAGTACATTTCGAAGTATATTTTTCTTTTTCCTATTCACGCAACTAACTTTGTCAGTTTTCAAGCTACGACAGCTTCGTATACCTCATTTTAATCCATAAGAAACGCACTTTCTTTTGATATATCACTTATTCAAAAAACTTAAGTTCATAAAATTTATCAAATTTGCATATCATTACAATTTCGGTACAGAGTACATTTCTTGCCACAATGTATTTTCCCTATTCACGCAACTAACTTTGTCAGTTTTCAAGCTACGACAGTTTCGTATACCTAATTTTAATCCATAAAAAACGCACTTACCTTTTGATATATTATTTATACACGAATCTTAAGTCCATAAAATTTATCAAATTTGCATATCATTACAATTTTGGTACAGAGTGCATTTCTTGCCACAATGTATTTTCCCTATTCACGCAAATAACTTTGTCAGTTTTCAAGCTACGACAGTTTCGTATACCTCATTTTAATCCATAAAAAATGCACTTACCTTTTGATATATTATTTATACACGAATCTTAAGTCCATAAAATTTATCAAATTTGCATATCATTACAATTTTGGTACAAAGTGCATTTCTTGCCAGATTATATTTTCCCTATTCACGCAAATAACTTTGACAGTTTTCAAGCTACGACAGTTTCGTATACCTCATTTTAATCCATAAAAAACGCACTTACCTTTTGATATATTATTTATACACGAATCTTAAGTCCATAAAATTTATCAAATTTGCATATCATTACAATTTTGGTACAGAGTGCATTTCTTGGCACAATGTATTTTCCCTATTCACGCGACTAACTTTGTCAGTTTTCAAGCTACGACAGTTTCATATACCTCATTTTAATCCATAAGAAACGCACTTTCTTTTGATATATTACTTATACAAATACCTTAAGTTCATAAAATTTGTCAAATTTGCATATCATTACAATTTTGGTACAGAGTGCATTTCTTAGTATATTGTATTTTCCCTATTCACGCAAATAACTTTGTCAGTTTTCGAGCTACGATAGCTTCGTATACCTCATTTTAATCCATAAGAAACGCAATTTCTTTTGATATATTATTTATACACGAATCTTAATTCCATAAATTATATCAAATTTGCATATCATTACAATTTTGGTACAGAGTACATTTCTTGACACAATGTATTTTCCCTATTCACGCAAATAACTTTGTCAGTTTTCTAGCTACAACAGTTTCGTATACCTCATTTTAATCCATAAAAAATGCACTTACCTTTTGATATATTATTTATACACGAATCTTAAGTCCATAAAATTTATCAAATTTGCATATCATTACAATTTTGGTACAAAGTGCATTTCTTGCCAGATTATATTTTCCCTATTCACGCAAATAACTTTGACAGTTTTCAAGCTACGACAGTTTCGTATACCTCATTTTAATCCATAAAAAACGCACTTACCTTTTGATATATTATTTATACAAGAATCTTAAGTCCCTAAAATTTATCAAATTTGCATATCATTACAATTTTGGTACAGAGTGCATTTCTTGCCACAATGTATTTTCCCTATTCACGCAAATAACTTTGTCAGTTTTCAAGCTACGACAGTTTTGTATACCTCATTTTAATCCATAAGAAACGCACTTTTTCTGATATATCACTCATTCAAAAATCTTAAATTCATAAAATTTATCAAATTTGCATATCATTACAATTTTGGTACAAAGTGCATTTCTTGCCAGAATATATTTTCCCTATTCACGCAAATAACTTTGACAGTTTTCAAGCTACGACAGTTTCGTATACCTCATTTTAATCCATAAAAAACGCACTTACCTTTTGATATATTATTTATACAAGAATCTTAATTCCATAAATTATATCAAATTTGCATATCATTACAATTTTGGTACAGAGTACATTTCTTGACACAATGTATTTTCCCTATTCACGCAAATAACTTTGTCAGTTTTCAAGCTACGACAGTTTCGTATACCTCATTTTAATCCATAAGAAACGCACTTTCTTCTGATATATCACTTATTCAAAAATCTTAAGTTGATAAAATTTATAAACTTTGCATATCATTAAATTTTGGCACAGAGTACATTTCGTAGTATATTTTACTTTTTCCTATTCACGCAAATAACTTTGTCAGTTTTCAAGCTAAGACAGTTTCGTATACCTCATTTTAATCCATAGGAAACGCACTTTATTCTGATATATCACTTAATCAAAAATCTTAAGTTCATAAAATTTATAAACTTTGCATATCATTACAATTTTGGCACAGAGTACATTTCGTAGTATGTTTTTCTTTTTCCTATTCAATCAAATAACTTTGTCAGTTTTCAAGCTAAGACAGTTCCGTATACCTCATTTTAATCCATAAGAAACGCACTTTCTTTTGATATATCACTTATTTAAAAATCTTAAGTTCATTAAATTTATAAACTTTGTATATCATTACAATTTTGGCACAGAGTACATTTCTTAGTATATTTTTTTCCCTATTCACCCAATTAACTTTGTCAGTTTTCAAGCTACGACAGTTTCGTATACCTCATTTTAATCCATAAGAAACGCACTTTCTTTTGATATATTACTTATACAAATACCTTAAGTTCATAAAATTTAACAAATTTGCATATCATTACAATTTTGGTACAGAGTGCATTTCTTGCCAGAATATATTTTCCCCATTCACGCAAATAACTTTGACAGTTTTCAAGCTACGACAGTTTCGTATACCTCATTTTAATCCATAAAAAACGCACTTACCTTTTGATATATTATTTATACATGAATCTTAAGTCCATAAAATTTATCAAATTTGCATATCATTACAATTTTGGTACAAAGTGCATTTCTTGCCAGATTATATTTTCGCTATTCACGCAAATAACTTTGTCAGTTTTCAAGCTACGACAGTTTCGTATACCTCATTTTAATCCATAAAAAACGCACTTACCTTTTGATATATTATTTATACACGAATCTTAAGTCCATAAAATTTATCAAATTTGCATATCATTACAATTTTGGTACAGAGTGCATTTCTTGCCACAATGTATTTTCCCTATTCACGCAAATAACTTTGTCAGTTTTCAAGCTACGACAGTTTCGTATACCTCATTTTAATCCATAAGAAACGCACTTTCTTCTGATATATCACTTATTCAAAAATCTTAAATTCATAAAATTTATCAAATTTGCATATCATTACAATTTTGGTACAAAGTGCATTTCTTGCCAGAATATATTTTCCCTATTCACGCAAATAACTTTGACAGTTTTCAAGCTACGACAGTTTCGTATACCTCATTTTAATCCATAAAAAACGCACTTACCTTTTGATATATTATTTAAACAAGAATCTTAAGTCCATAAATTATATCAAATTTGCATATCATTACAATTTTGGTACAGAGTGCACTTCTTGCCACAATGTATTTTCCCTATTCACGCAAATAACTTTGTCAGTCTTCAAGCTACGACAGTTTCGTATACCTCATTTTAATCCATAAGAAACGCACTTTCTTTTGATATATTACTTATACAAATACCTTAAGTTCATAAAATTTGTCAAATTTGCATATCATTACAATTTTGGTACAGAGTGCATTTCTTAGTATATTGTATTTTCCCTATTCACGCAAATAACTTTGTCAGTTTTCGAGCTACGATAGCTTCGTATACCTCATTTTAATCCGTAAGAAACGCAATTTCTTTTGATAGATTACTTATACAAAAATCTTTAGTTCACAAAATTTATCAAATTTGCATATCTTTACAATTTTGGTACAGAGTGCATTTCTTGGCACAATGTGTTTTCCTTATTCACGCAAATAACTTTGTCAGTTTTCGAGCTACGATAGCTTCGTATACCTTATTTTAATCCATAAGAAACGCAATTTCTTTTGATAGATTACTTATACAAATACCTTAAGTTCATAAAATTTACCAAATTTGCATATCATTACAATTTTGGTACAGAGTGCATTTCTTGCCAGAATATATTTTCCCCATTCACGCAAATAACTTTGACAGTTTTCAAGCTACGACAGTTTCGTATACCTCATTTTAATCCATAAAAAACGCACTTACCTTTTGATATATTATTTATACAAGAATCTTAAGTCCCTAAAATTTATCAAATTTGCATATCATTACAATTTTGGTACAGAGTGCATTTCTTGCCACAATGTATTTTCCCTATTCACGCAAATAACTTTGTCAGTTTTCAAGCTACGACAGTTTTGTATACCTCATTTTAATCCATAAGAAACGCACTTTCTTCTGATATATCACTTATTCAAAAATCTTAAATTCATAAAATTTATCAAATTTGCATATCATTACAATTTTGGTACAAAGTGCATTTCTTGCCAGAATATATTTTCCCTATTCACGCAAATAACTTTGACAGTTTTCAAGCTACGACAGTTTCGTATACCTCATTTTAATCCATAAGAAACGCACTTTCTTTTGATATATTACTTATACAAATACCTTAAGTTCATAAAATTTGTCAAATTTGCATATCATTACAATTTTGGTACAGAGTGCATTTCTTAGTATATTGTATTTTCCCTATTCACGCAAATAACTTTGTCAGTTTTCGAGCTACGATAGCTTCGTATACCTCATTTTAATCCGTAAGAAACGCAATTCCTTTTGATAGATTACTTATACAAAAATCTTTAGTTCATAAAATTTATCAAATTTGCATATCTTTACAATTTTGGTACAGAGTGCATTTCTTGGCACAATGTGTTTTCCTTATTCACGCAAATAACTTTGTCAGTTTTCGAGCTACGATAGCTTCGTATACCTTATTTTAATCCATAAGAAACGCAATTTCTTTTGATAGATTACTTATACAAATACCTTGTTCATAAAATTTACCAAATTTGCATATCATTACAATTTTGGTACAGAGTGCATTTCTTGCCAGAATATATTTTCCCCATTCACGCAAATAACTTTGACAGTTTTCAAGCTACGACAGTTTCGTATACCTCATTTTAATCCATAAGAAACGCACTTTTTTTTGATATATTACTTATACAAATACCTTAAGTTCATAAAATTTGTCAAATTTGCATATCATTACAATTTTGGTACAGAGTGCATTTCTTAGTATATTGTATTTTCCCTATTCACGCAAATAACTTTGTCAGTTTTCGAGCTACGATAGCTTCGTATACCTCATTTTAATCCGTAAGAAACGCAATTTCTTTTGATAGATTACTTATACAAAAATCTTTAGTTCATAAAATTTATCAAATTTGCATATCTTTACAATTTTGGTACAGAGTGCATTTCTTGGCACAATGTGTTTTCCTTATTCACGCAAATAACTTTGTCAGTTTTCGAGCTACGATAGCTTCGTATACCTTATTTTAATCCATAAGAAACGCAATTTCTTTTGATAGATTACTTATACAAATACCTTGTTCATAAAATTTACCAAATTTGCATATCATTACAATTTTGGTACAGAGTGCATTTCTTGCCAGAATATATTTTCCCCATTCACGCAAATAACTTTGACAGTTTTCAAGCTACGACAGTTTCGTATACCTCATTTTAATCCATAAAAAACGCACTTACCTTTTGATATACTATTTATACAAGAATCTTAAGTCCCTAAAATTTATCAAATTTGCATATCATTACAATTTTGGTACAGAGTGCATTTCTTGCCACAATGTATTTTCCCTATTCACGCAAATAACTTTGTCAGTTTTCAAGCTACGACAGTTTTGTATACCTCATTTTAATCCATAAGAAACGCACTTTCTTCTGATATATCACTTATTCAAAAATCTTAAATTCATAAAATTTATCAAATTTGCATATCATTACAATTTTGGTACAAAGTGCATTTCTTGCCAGAATATATTTTCCCTATTCACGCAAATAACTTTGACAGTTTTCAAGCTACGACAGTTTCGTATACCTCATTTTAATCCATAAGAAACGCACTTTCTTTTGATATATTACTCATACAAATACCTTAAGTTCATAAAATTTGTCAAATTTGCATATCATTACAATTTTGGTACAGAGTGCATTTCTTAGTATATTGTATTTTCCCTATTCACGCAAATAACTTTGTCAGTTTTCGAGCTACGATAGCTTCGTATACCTCATTTTAATCCGTAAGAAACGCAATTCCTTTTGATAGATTACTTATACAAAAATCTTTAGTTCATAAAATTTATCAAATTTGCATATCTTTACAATTTTGGTACAGAGTGCATTTCTTGGCACAATGTGTTTTCCTTATTCACGCAAATAACTTTGTCAGTTTTCGAGCTACGATAGCTTCGTATACCTTATTTTAATCCATAAGAAACGCAATTTCTTTTGATAGATTACTTATACAAATACCTTGTTCATAAAATTTACCAAATTTGCATATCATTACAATTTTGGTACAGAGTGCATTTCTTGCCAGAATATATTTTCCCCATTCACGCAAATAACTTTGACAGTTTTCAAGCTACGACAGTTTCGTATACCTCATTTTAATCCATAAGAAACGCACTTTCTTTTGATATATTACTTATACAAATACCTTAAGTTCATAAAATTTGTCAAATTTGCATATCATTACAATTTTGGTACAGAGTGCATTTCTTAGTATATTGTATTTTCCCTATTCACGCAAATAACTTTGTCAGTTTTCGAGCTACGATAGCTTCGTATACCTCATTTTAATCCGTAAGAAACGCAATTTCTTTTGATAGATTACTTATACAAAAATCTTTAGTTCATAAAATTTATCAAATTTGCATATCTTTACAATTTTGGTACAGAGTGCATTTCTTGGCACAATGTGTTTTCCTTATTCACGCAAATAACTTTGTCAGTTTTCGAGCTACGATAGCTTCGTATACCTTATTTTAATCCATAAGAAACGCAATTTCTTTTGATAGATTACTTATACAAATACCTTGTTCATAAAATTTACCAAATTTGCATATCATTACAATTTTGGTACAGAGTGCATTTCTTGCCAGAATATATTTTCCCCATTCACGCAAATAACTTTGACAGTTTTCAAGCTACGACAGTTTCGTATACCTCATTTTAATCCATAAAAAACGCACTTACCTTTTGATATACTATTTATACAAGAATCTTAAGTCCCTAAAATTTATCAAATTTGCATATCATTACAATTTTGGTACAGAGTGCATTTCTTGCCACAATGTATTTTCCCTATTCACGCAAATAACTTTGTCAGTTTTCAAGCTACGACAGTTTTGTATACCTCATTTTAATCCATAAGAAACGCACTTTCTTCTGATATATCACTTATTCAAAAATCTTAAATTCATAAAATTTATCAAATTTGCATATCATTACAATTTTGGTACAAAGTGCATTTCTTGCCAGAATATATTTTCCCTATTCACGCAAATAACTTTGACAGTTTTCAAGCTACGACAGTTTCGTATACCTCATTTTAATCCATAAGAAACGCACTTACCTTTGGATATATTATTTAAACAAGAATCTTAAGTCCATAAATTATATCAAATTTGCATATCATTACAATTTTGGTACAGAGTGCACTTCTTGCCACAATGTATTTTCCCTATTCACGCAAATAACTTTGTCAGTTTTCAAGCTACGACAGTTTCGTATACCTCAATTTAATCCATAAGAAACGTACTTTCTTCTGATATATCACTTATTCAAAAATCTTAAGTTGATAAAATTTATAAACTTTGCATATCATTAAATTTTGGCACAGAGTACATTTCGTAGTATATTTTACTTTTTCCTATTCACGCAAATAACTTTGTCAGTTTTCAAGCTAAGGCAGATTCGTATACCTCATTTTAATCCATAGGAAACGCACTTTATTCTGATATATCACTTATACAAAAATCTTAAGTTCATAAAATTTATAAACTTTGCATATCATTACAATTTTGGCACAGAGTACATTTCGTAGTATGTTTTTCTTTTTCCTATTCAATCAAATAACTTTGTCAGTTTTCAAGCTAAGACAGTTCCGTATACCTCATTTTAATCCATAAGAAACGCACTTTCTTTTGATATATCACTTATTTAAAAATTTTAAGTTCGTTAAATTTATAAACTTTGCATATCATTACAATTTTGGCACAGAGTACATTTCTTAGTATATTTTTTTCCCTATTCACCCAATTAACTTTGTCAGTTTTCAAGCTACGACAGTTTCGTATACCTCATTTTAATCCATAAGAAACGCACTTTCTTTTGATATATTACTTATACAAATACCTTAAGTTCATAAAATTTACCAAATTTGCATATCATTACAATTTTGGTACAGAGTGCATTTCTTAGTATATTGTACTTTCCCTATTCACACAAATAACTTTGTCAGTTTTCAAGCTATGACAGTTTCATATACCTCATTTTAATCCATAAGAAACGCACTTTCTTTTGATATATCACTTATTCAAAAATCTTAAGTTCATAAAATTTATCAAATTTGCATATCATTACAATTTTGGTACAGAGTACATTTCTTGACACAATGTATTTTCCCTATTGACGCAAATAACTTTGTCAGTTTTCAAGCTACGACAGTTTCGTATACCTCATTTTAATCCATAAGAAACGCACTTTCTTTTGATGTATCACTTATTCAAAAATCTTAAGTTCATAAAATTTATAAAATTTGCATATCGTTACAATTTTGGTACAGAGTACATTTCTTACTATATTGTATTTTCGTTATTCACGCAAATAACTTCGTCAGTTTTCAAGCTACAACAGTTTTGTATACCTCATTTTAATCCATAAGAAACACACTTTATTCTGATATATCACATATTCAAAAATCTTAAGTTCATAAAAATTATAAACTTTGCATATCATTACAATTTTGGCACAGAGTACATTTCGAAGTATATTTTTCTTTTTCCTATTCACGCAAATAACTTTGTCAGTTTTCAAGCTAAGAAAGTTGCGTATACCTCATTTTAATCCATAAGAAACGCACTTTCTTTTGATATATCACTTATTCAAAAATCTTAAGTTCATAAAATTTATAAACTTTGCATATCATTACAATTTTGGCACAGAGGACATTTTAATCCATAAGAAACGCACTTTCTTTTGATATATCATTTATAAAAAAATCTTAAGTTCATAAAATTTGTCATATTTGCATATCATTACAATTTTGGTACAGAGTGCATTTCTTAGTGTATTGTATTTTCCCTATACACGCAAATAACATTGTCAGTTTTCGAGCTACGATAGCTTCGTATACCTCATTTTAATCCATAAGAAACGCACTTTCTTTTGATATATCACTTATTCAAAAAACTTAAGTTCATAAAATTTATCAAATTTGCATATCATTACAATTTTGGTACAGAGTGCATTTCTTGGCACAATGTATTTTCCCTATTCACGCAACTAACTTTGTCAGTTTTCAAGCTACGACAGATTCGTATACCTCATTTTAATCCATAAAAAACGCACTTTCTTTTGATGTATCACTTATTCAAAAATCTTAAGTTCATAAAATTTATCAAATTTGCATATCATTACAATTTTGGTACAGAGTACATTTCTTGACACAATGAATTTTCCCTATTCACGCAAATAACTTTGTCAGTTTTCAAGCTACGACAGTTTCGTATACCTCATTTTAATCCATAAGAAACGCACTTTCTTTTGATGTATCACTTATTCAAAAATCTTAAGTTCATAAAATTTATAAAATTTGCATATCGTTACAATTTTGGTACAAAGTGCATTTCTTGCCAGAATATATTTTCCCTATTCACGCAAATAACTTTGACAGTTTTCAAGCTAGGACAGTTTCGTATACCTCATTTTAATCCATAAAAAACACACTTACCTTTTGATATATTATTTATACAATAATCTTAAGTCCATAAAATTTATCAAATTTGCATATCATTACAATTTTGGTACAGAGTGCATTTCTTGCCACAATGTATTTTCCCTATTCACGCAAATAACTTTGTCAGTTTTCAAGCTACGACAGTTTTGTATACCTCATTTTATTCCACAAGAAACGCACTTTATTCTGATATATCACTTATTCAAAAATCTTAAGTTCATAAAATTTATAAACTTTGCATATCATTACAATTTTGGCACAGAGTACATTTCGTAGTATATTTTTCTTTTTCCTATTCAATCAAATAACTTTGTCAGTTTTCAAGCTAAGACAGTTTCGTATACCTCATTTTAATCCATAGGAAACGCACTTTCTTTTGATGTATCACTTATTCAAAAGTCTTAAGTTCATAAAATTTATCAAATTTGCATATCTTTACAATTTTGGTACAGAGTGCATTTCTTGGCACAAAACGCACTTTCTTTTGATGTATCACTTATTCAAAAATCTTAAGTTCATAAAATTTATCAAATTTGCATATCATTACAATTTTGGTACAGAGTACATTTCTTGACACAATGAATTTTCCCTATTCACGCAAATAACTTTGTCAGTTTTCAAGCTACGACAGTTTCGTATACCTCATTTTAATCCATAAGAAACGCACTTTCTTTTGATGTATCACTTATTCAAAAATCTTAAGTTCATAAAATTTATAAAATTTGCATATCGTTACAATTTTGGTACAAAGTGCATTTCTTGCCAGAATATATTTTCCCTATTCACGCAAATAACTTTGACAGTTTTCAAGCTAGGACAGTTTCGTATACCTCATTTTAATCCATAAAAAACACACTTACCTTTTGATATATTATTTATACAATAATCTTAAGTCCATAAAATTTATCAAATTTGCATATCATTACAATTTTGGTACAGAGTGCATTTCTTGCCACAATGTATTTTCCCTATTCACGCAAATAACTTTGTCAGTTTTCAAGCTACGACAGTTTTGTATACCTCATTTTATTCCACAAGAAACGCACTTTATTCTGATATATCACTTATTCAAAAATCTTAAGTTCATAAAATTTATAAACTTTGCATATCATTACAATTTTGGCACAGAGTACATTTCGTAGTATATTTTTCTTTTTCCTATTCAATCAAATAACATTGTCAGTTTTCAAGCTAAGACAGTTTCGTATACCTCATTTTAATCCATAGGAAACGCACTTTCTTTTGATGTATCACTTATTCAAAAGTCTTAAGTTCATAAAATTTATCAAATTTGCATATCGTTACAATTTTGGTACAGAGTACATTTCTTGACACAATGAATTTTCCCTATTCACGCAAATAACTTTGTCAGTTTTCAAGCTACGACAGTTTCGTATACCTCAATTTAATCCATAAGAAACGTACTTTCTTCTGATATATCACTTATTCAAAAATCTTAAGTTGATAAAATTTATAAACTTTGCATATCATTAAATTTTGGCACAGAGTACATTTCGTAGTATATTTTACTTTTTCCTATTCACGCAAATAACTTTGTCAGTTTTCAAGCTAAGGCAGATTCGTATACCTCATTTTAATCCATAGGAAACGCACTTTATTCTGATATATCACTTATACAAAAATCTTAAGTTCATAAAATTTATAAACTTTGCATATCATTACAATTTTGGCACAGAGTACATTTCGTAGTATGTTTTTCTTTTTCCTATTCAATCAAATAACTTTGTCAGTTTTCAAGCTAAGACAGTTCCGTATACCTCATTTTAATCCATAAGAAACGCACTTTCTTTTGATATATCACTTATTTAAAAATTTTAAGTTCGTTAAATTTATAAACTTTGCATATCATTACAATTTTGGCACAGAGTACATTTCTTAGTATATTTTTTTCCCTATTCACCCAATTAACTTTGTCAGTTTTCAAGCTACGACAGTTTCGTATACCTCATTTTAATCCATAAGAAACGCACTTTCTTTTGATATATTACTTATACAAATACCTTAAGTTCATAAAATTTACCAAATTTGCATATCATTACAATTTTGGTACAGAGTGCATTTCTTAGTATATTGTACTTTCCCTATTCACACAAATAACTTTGTCAGTTTTCAAGCTATGACAGTTTCATATACCTCATTTTAATCCATAAGAAACGCACTTTCTTTTGATATATCACTTATTCAAAAATCTTAAGTTCATAAAATTTATCAAATTTGCATATCATTACAATTTTGGTACAGAGTACATTTCTTGACACAATGTATTTTCCCTATTGACGCAAATAACTTTGTCAGTTTTCAAGCTACGACAGTTTCGTATACCTCATTTTAATCCATAAGAAACGCACTTTCTTTTGATGTATCACTTATTCAAAAATCTTAAGTTCATAAAATTTATAAAATTTGCATATCGTTACAATTTTGGTACAGAGTACATTTCTTACTATATTGTATTTTCGTTATTCACGCAAATAACTTCGTCAGTTTTCAAGCTACAACAGTTTTGTATACCTCATTTTAATCCATAAGAAACGCACTTTATTCTGATATATCACATATTCAAAAATCTTAAGTTCATAAAAATTATAAACTTTGCATATCATTACAATTTTGGCACAGAGTACATTTCGAAGTATATTTTTCTTTTTCCTATTCACGCAAATAACTTTGTCAGTTTTCAAGCTAAGAAAGTTGCGTATACCTCATTTTAATCCATAAGAAACGCACTTTCTTTTGATATATCACTTATTCAAAAATCTTAAGTTCATAAAATTTATAAACTTTGCATATCATTACAATTTTGGCACAGAGGACATTTTAATCCATAAGAAACGCACTTTCTTTTGATATATCATTTATAAAAAAATCTTAAGTTCATAAAATTTGTCATATTTGCATATCATTACAATTTTGGTACAGAGTGCATTTCTTAGTGTATTGTATTTTCCCTATACACGCAAATAACATTGTCAGTTTTCGAGCTACGATAGCTTCGTATACCTCATTTTAATCCATAAGAAACGCACTTTCTTTTGATATATCACTTATTCAAAAAACTTAAGTTCATAAAATTTATCAAATTTGCATATCATTACAATTTTGGTACAGAGTGCATTTCTTGGCACAATGTATTTTCCCTATTCACGCAACTAACTTTGTCAGTTTTCAAGCTACGACAGATTCGTATACCTCATTTTAATCCATAAAAAACGCACTTTCTTTTGATGTATCACTTATTCAAAAATCTTAAGTTCATAAAATTTATCAAATTTGCATATCATTACAATTTTGGTACAGAGTACATTTCTTGACACAATGAATTTTCCCTATTCACGCAAATAACTTTGTCAGTTTTCAAGCTACGACAGTTTCGTATACCTCATTTTAATCCATAAGAAACGCACTTTCTTTTGATGTATCACTTATTCAAAAATCTTAAGTTCATAAAATTTATAAAATTTGCATATCGTTACAATTTTGGTACAAAGTGCATTTCTTGCCAGAATATATTTTCCCTATTCACGCAAATAACTTTGACAGTTTTCAAGCTAGGACAGTTTCGTATACCTCATTTTAATCCATAAAAAACACACTTACCTTTTGATATATTATTTATACAATAATCTTAAGTCCATAAAATTTATCAAATTTGCATATCATTACAATTTTGGTACAGAGTGCATTTCTTGCCACAATGTATTTTCCCTATTCACGCAAATAACTTTGTCAGTTTTCAAGCTACGACAGTTTTGTATACCTCATTTTATTCCACAAGAAACGCACTTTATTCTGATATATCACTTATTCAAAAATCTTAAGTTCATAAAATTTATAAACTTTGCATATCATTACAATTTTGGCACAGAGTACATTTCGTAGTATATTTTTCTTTTTCCTATTCAATCAAATAACTTTGTCAGTTTTCAAGCTAAGACAGTTTCGTATACCTCATTTTAATCCATAGGAAACGCACTTTCTTTTGATGTATCACTTATTCAAAAGTCTTAAGTTCATAAAATTTATCAAATTTGCATATCTTTACAATTTTGGTACAGAGTGCATTTCTTGGCACAAAACGCACTTTCTTTTGGTGTATCACTTATTCAAAAATCTTAAGTTCATAAAATTTATCAAATTTGCATATCATTACAATTTTGGTACAGAGTACATTTCTTGACACAATGAATTTTCCCTATTCACGCAAATAACTTTGTCAGTTTTCAAGCTACGACAGTTTCGTATACCTCATTTTAATCCATAAGAAACGCACTTTCTTTTGATGTATCACTTATTCAAAAATCTTAAGTTCATAAAATTTATAAAATTTGCATATCGTTACAATTTTGGTACAAAGTGCATTTCTTGCCAGAATATATTTTCCCTATTCACGCAAATAACTTTGACAGTTTTCAAGCTAGGACAGTTTCGTATACCTCATTTTAATCCATAAAAAACACACTTACCTTTTGATATATTATTTATACAATAATCTTAAGTCCATAAAATTTATCAAATTTGCATATCATTACAATTTTGGTACAGAGTGCATTTCTTGCCACAATGTATTTTCCCTATTCACGCAAATAACTTTGTCAGTTTTCAAGCTACGACAGTTTTGTATACCTCATTTTATTCCACAAGAAACGCACTTTATTCTGATATATCACTTATTCAAAAATCTTAAGTTCATAAAATTTATAAACTTTGCATATCATTACAATTTTGGCACAGAGTACATTTCGTAGTATATTTTTCTTTTTCCTATTCAATCAAATAACATTGTCAGTTTTCAAGCTAAGACAGTTTCGTATACCTCATTTTAATCCATAGGAAACGCACTTTCTTTTGATGTATCACTTATTCAAAAGTCTTAAGTTCATAAAATTTATCAAATTTGCATATCTTTACAATTTTGGTACAGAGTGCATTTCTTGGCACAATGTGTTTCCCTATTCACGCAAAAAACTTTGTCAGTTTTCATGCTACAAAAGTTTCGTATACCTCATTTTAAATAATAAGAAACGCACTTTCTTTTGATATATCATTTATACAAAAATCTTAATTTCATAAAATTTGTCAAATTTGCATATCATTACAATTTTGGTACAGAGTGCATCTCTTAGTATATTGTATTTTCCCTATTCACGCAAATAACTTTGTCAGTTTTCGAGCTACGATAGCTTCGTATACCTCATTTTAATCCATAAGAAACGCAATTTCTTTTGATAGATTACTTATACAAAAATCTTTAGTTCATAAAATTTATCAAATTTGCATATCATTACAATTTTGGTACAGAGTGCATTTCTTAGTATATTGTATTTTCCCTATTCACAAAAATAACTTTGTCAGTTTTCAAGCTACGACAGTTTCGTATACCTCATTTTAATCCATAAGAAACGCACTTTCTTTGAATATATCACTTATTCAAAAATCTTAAGTTCATAAAATTTATCAAATTTGCATATCTTTACAATTTTGGTACAGAGTGCATTTCTTGGCACAATGTGTTTTCCCTATTCACGCAAATAACTTTGTCAGCTTTCAAGCTACGACAGTTTCGTATACCTCATTTTAATCCATAAGAAACGCACTTTCTTTTGATATATCACCTATTCAAAAATCTTAAGTTCATAAAATTTATATATAATTTATAAACTTTGCATATCATTAAATTTTGGCACAGAGTACATTTCGTAGTATATTTTACTTTTTCCTATTCACGCAAATAACTTTGTCAGTTTTCAAGCTAAGGCAGATTCGTATACCTCATTTTAATCCATAGGAAACGCACTTTATTCTGATATATCACTTATTCAAAAATCTTAAGTTCATAAAATTTATAAACTTTGCATATCATTACAATTTTGGCACAGAGTACATTTCGTAGTATGTTTTTCTTTTTCCTATTCAATCAAATAACTTTGTCAGTTTTCAAGCTAAGACAGTTCCGTATACCTCATTTTAATCCATAAGAAACGCACTTTCTTTTGATATATCACTTCTTTAAAAGTTTTAAGTTCGTTAAATTTATAAACTTTGCATATCATTACAATTTTGGCACAGAGTACATTTCTTAGTATATTTTTTTCCCTATTCACCCAATTAACTTTGTCAGTTTTCAAGCTACGACAGTTTCGTATACCTCATTTTAATCCATAAGAAACGCACTTTCTTTTGATATATTACTTATACAAATACCTTAAGTTCATAAAATTTACCAAATTTGCATATCATTACAATTTTGGTACAGAGTGCATTTCTTAGTATATTGTACTTTCCCTATTCACACAAATAACTTTGTCAGTTTTCAAGCTATGACAGTTTCATATACCTCATTTTAATCCATAAGAAACGCACTTTCTTTTGATATATCACTTATTCAAAAATCTTAAGTTCATAAAATTTATCAAATTTGCATATCATTACAATTTTGGTACAGAGTACATTTCTTGACACAATGTATTTTCCCTATTGACGCAAATAACTTTGTCAGTTTTCAAGCTACGACAGTTTCGTATACCTCATTTTAATCCATAAGAAACGCACTTTCTTTTGATGTATCACTTATTCAAAAATCTTAAGTTCATAAAATTTATAAAATTTGCATATCGTTACAATTTTGGTACAGAGTACATTTCTTACTATATTGTATTTTCGTTATTCACGCAAATAACTTTGTCAGTTTTCAAGCTACAACAGTTTTGTATACCTCATTTTAATCCATAAGAAACGCACTTTATTCTGATATATCACTTATTCAAAAATCTTAAGTTCATAAAAATTATAAACTTTGCATATCATTACAATTTTGGCACAGAGTACATTTCGAAGTATATTTTTCTTTTTCCTATTCACGCAAATAACTTTGTCAGTTTTCAAGCTAAGAAAGTTGCGTATACCTCATTTTAATCCATAAGAAACGCACTTTCTTTTGATATATCACTTATTCAAAAATCTTAAGTTCATAAAATTTATAAACTTTGCATATCATTACAATTTTGGCACAGAGGACATTTTAATCCATAAGAAACGCACTTTCTTTTGATATATCATTTATAAAAAAATCTTAAGTTCATAAAATTTGTCATATTTGCATATCATTACAATTTTGGTACAGAGTGCATTTCTTAGTGTATTGTATTTTCCCTATACACGCAAATAACTTTGTCAGTTTTCGAGCTACGATAGCTTCGTATACCTCATTTTAATCCATAAGAAACGCACTTTCTTTTGATATATCACTTATTCAAAAAACTTAAGTTCATAAAATTTATCAAATTTGCATATCATTACAATTTTGGTACAGAGTGCATTTCTTGGCACAATGTATTTTCCCTATTCACGCAACTAACTTTGTCAGTTTTCAAGCTACGACAGTTTCGTATACCTCATTTTAATCCATAAAAACGCACTTTCTTTTGATGTATCACTTATTCAAAAATCTTAAGTTCATAAAATTTATCAAATTTGCATATCATTACAATTTTGGTACAGAGTACATTTCTTGACACAATGAATTTTCCCTATTCACGCAAATAACTTTGTCAGTTTTCAAGCTACGACAGTTTCGTATACCTCATTTTAATCCATAAGAAACGCACTTTCTTTTGATGTATCACTTATTCAAAAATCTTAAGTTCATAAAATTTATAAAATTTGCATATCGTTACAATTTTGGTACAAAGTGCATTTCTTGCCAGAATATATTTTCCCTATTCACGCAAATAACTTTGACAGTTTTCAAGCTAGGACAGTTTCGTATACCTCATTTTAATCCATAAAAAACACACTTACCTTTTGATATATTATTTATACAATAATCTTAAGTCCATAAAATTTATCAAATTTGCATATCATTACAATTTTGGTACAGAGTGCATTTCTTGCCACAATGTATTTTCCCTATTCACGCAAATAACTTTGTCAGTTTTCAAGCTACGACAGTTTTGTATACCTCATTTTATTCCACAAGAAACGCACTTTATTCTGATATATCACTTATTCAAAAATCTTAAGTTCATAAAATTTATAAACTTTGCATATCATTACAATTTTGGCACAGAGTACATTTCGTAGTATATTTTTCTTTTTCCTATTCAATCAAATAACTTTGTCAGTTTTCAAGCTAAGACAGTTTCGTATACCTCATTTTAATCCATAGGAAACGCACTTTCTTTTGATGTATCACTTATTCAAAAGTCTTAAGTTCATAAAATTTATCAAATTTGCATATCTTTACAATTTTGGTACAGAGTGCATTTCTTGGCACAATGTGTTTTCCCTATTCACGCAAATAACTTTGTCAGCTTTCAAGCTACGACAGTTTCGTATACCTCATTTTAATCCATAAGAAACGCACTTTCTTTTGATATATCACCTATTCAAAAATCTTAAGTTCATAAAATTTATAAAATTTGCATATCATTACAATTTTGGTACAGAGTACATTTCTTACTATATTGTATTTTCCTTATTCACGCAAATAACTTTGTCAGTTTTAAAGCTACGTCAGTGTCATATACCTCATTTTAATCCATAAGAAACGCACTTTCTTTGGATATATCACTTATTCAAAAATCTTAAGTTCATAAAATTTATCAAATTTTCATATCATTACAATTTCGGTACAGAGTACATTTCTTGGCACAATGTATTTTCACTATTCACGCAAATAACTTTGTCAGTTTTCAAGCTACGACAGTTTCGTGTACCTCATTTTAATCCATAAGGAACGCACTTTTTTTTTGATATATTAATTATAAAATAATCTTAAGTTCATAATATTTGTCAAATTTGCATATCATTACAATTTTGGCACAGAGTACATTTCGAGGTATATTTTTCTTTTTCCTATTCACGCAAATAACTTTGTCAGTTTTCAAGCTAAGAAAGTTGCGTATACCTCATTTTAATCCATAAGAAACGCACTTTCTTTGAATATATCACTTATTCAAAAATCTTAAGTTCATAAAATTTATCAAATTTGCATATCATTACAATTTTGGCACAGAGTACATTTCTTAGTATATTTTTTTTCCTATTCACGCAACTAACTTTGTCAGTTTTCAAGCTACGACAGTTTCGTATACCTCATTTTAATACATAAGAAACGCACTTTCTTTTGATATATCACTTATTCAAAAAACTTAAGTTCATAAAATTTATCAAATTTGCATATCATTACAATTTTGGCACAGAGTACATTTCTTAGTATATTTTATTTCCTATTCATCCAATTAACTTTGTCAGTTTTCAAGCTACAAAAGTTTCGTATACCTCATTTTAATACATAAGAAACGCACTTTCTTTTGATATATTACTTATACAAATACCTTAAGTTCATAAAATTTACCAAATTTGCATATCATTGCAATTTTGGTACAGAGTGCATTTCTTGGCACAATGTATTTTCCCTATTCACGCAAATAACTTTGTCAGTTTTCAAGCTACGACAGTTTCGTATACCTCATTTTAATCCATAGGAAACGCACTTTCTTTTGTTGTATCACTTATTCAAAAGTCTTAAGTTCATAAAATTTATAAAATTTGCATATCGTTACAATTTTGGTACAGAGTGCATTTCTTAGTATATTGTGTTTTCCCTATTCACACAAATTACATTGTCAGTTTTCAAGCTACGACAGTTTCGTATACCTCATTTTAATCTATAAGAGACGCACTTTCTTTGAATATATCACTTATTCAAAAATCTTAAGTTCATAAAATTTATCAAATTTGCATATCTTTACAATTTTGCTACAGAGTGCATTTCTTGGCACAATGTGTTTTCCTTATTCACGCAAATAACTTTGTCAGTTTTCAAGCTACAAAAGTTTCGTATACCTTATTTTAAATAATAAGAAACGCACTTTCTTTTAATATACCATTTATACAAAAATCTTAAATTCATAAAATTTGTCAAATTTGCATATCATTACAATTTTGGTACAGAGTGCATTTCTTGGCACAATGTATTTTCCCTATTCACGCCACTAACTTTGTCAGTTTTCAAGCTACGACAGTTTCATATATCTCATTTTAATCCACAAGAAACGCAATTTCTTTTGATAGATTACTTATACAAAAATCTTTAGTTCATAAAATTTATCAAATTTGCATATCATTACAATTTTGGTACAGAGTGCATTTCTTAGTATATTGTATTTTCCCTATACACACAAATAACTTTGTCAGTTTTCAAGCTACGACAGTTTCGTATACCTCATTTTAATCCATAAGAAACGCACTTTCTTTGAATATATCACTTATTCAAATACCTTAAGTTCATAAAATTTATCAAATTTGCATATCTTTACAATTTTGGTACAGAGTCCATTTCTTGGCACAATGTGTTTTCCCTATTAACGCAAATAAGTTTGTCAGTTTTCAAGCTGCAAAAGTTTCGTATACCTCATTTTAATCCATAAGAAACGCACTTTCTTTTGATATATTACTTATTCAAAAAACTTAAGTTCATAAAATTTATCAAATTTGCATATCATTAAAATTTTGGTACAGAGTGCATTTCTTGGCACAATGTATTTTCCCTATTCACGCCACTAACTTTGTCAGTTTTCAAGCTACGACAGTTTCATATATCTCATTTTAATCCATAAGAAATGAACTTTCTTTTGATATATCACTTATTCAAAAATCTTAAGTTCATAAAATTTATCAAATTTGCATATCATTACAATTTTGGTACAAAGTGCATTTCTTGCCAGAATATATTTTCCATATTCACGCAAATAAGATTGACAGTTTTCAAGCTACGACAGTTTCGTATACCTCATTTTAATCCATAAAAAACGCACTTACCTTTTGATATATTATTTATACAAGAATCTTAAGTCCATAAAATTTATCAAATTTGCATATCATAAAAATTTTGGTACAGAGTGCATTTCTTGCCACAATGTATTTTCCCTATTCACGCAAATAACTTTGTCAGTTTTCAAGCTAAGACAGTTTCGTATACCTCATTTGAATCCATAAGAAACGCACTTTCTTTTGATATATCACTTATTTAAAAATCTTAAGTTCATAAAATTTATAAACTTTGCATATCATTACAATTTTGGCACAGAGTACATTTCTTAGTATATTTTTTTTTCCTATTCATCCAATTAACTTTGTCAGTTTTCAAGCTACTACAGTTTCGTATACCTCATTTTAATCCATAAGAAACGCAATTTCTTTTGATATATTACTTATACAAATACCTTAAGTTCATAAAATTTACCAAATTTGCATATCATTACAATTTTGGTACAGAGTGCATTTCTTGGCACAATGTATTTTCTCTATTCACGCAAATAACTTTGTCAGCAAACTTAAGTTCATAAAATTTATCAAATTTGCATATCATTACAATTTTGGTACAGAGTGCATTTCTTGGCACAATGTGTTTTCCCTATTCACGCAAATAACTTTGTCAGTTTTCAAGCTACAAAAGTTTCGTATACCTCATTTTAATCCATAAGAAACGCACTTTCTTTTGATATATCACCTATTCAAAAATCTTAAGTTCATAAAATTTATAAAATTTGCATATCATTACAATTTTGGTACAGAGTACATTTCTTACTATATTGTATTTTCCTTATTCACGCAAATAACTTTGTCAGTTTTAAAGCTACGTCAGTGTCATATACCTCATTTTAATCCATAAGAAACGCACTTTCTTTGGATATATCACTTATTCAAAAATCTTAAGTTCATAAAATTTATCAAATTTTCATATCATTACAATTTCGGTACAGAGTACATTTCTTGGCACAATGTATTTTCACTATTCACGCAAATAACTTTGTCAGTTTTCAAGCTACGACAGTTTCGTGTACCTCATTTTAATCCATAAGGAACGCACTTTTTTTTTGATATATTAATTATAAAATAATCTTAAGTTCATAATATTTGTCAAATTTGCATATCATTACAATTTTGGCACAGAGTACATTTCGAGGTATATTTTTCTTTTTCCTATTCACGCAAATAACTTTGTCAGTTTTCAAGTTAAGAAAGTTGCGTATACCTCATTTTAATCCATAAGAAACGCACTTTCTTTGTATATATCACTTATTCAAAAATCTTAAGTTCATAAAATTTATCAAATTTGCATATCATTAAATTTTGGCACAGAGTACATTTCTTAGTATATTTTTTTTCCTATTCACGCAACTAACTTTGTCAGTTTTCAAGCTACGACAGTTTCGTATACCTCATTTTAATACATAAGAAACGCACTTTCTTTTGATATATCACTTATTCAAAAAACTTAAGTTCATAAAATTTATCAAATTTGCATATCATTACAATTTTGGCACAGAGTACATTTCTTAGTATATTTTTATTTCCTATTCATCCAATTAACTTTGTCAGTTTTCAAGCTACAAAAGTTTCGTATACCTCATTTTAATACATAAGAAACGCACTTTCTTTTGATATATTACTTATACAAATACCTTAAGTTCATAAAATTTACCAAATTTGCATATCATTGCAATTTTGGTACAGAGTGCATTTCTTGGCACAATGTATTTTCCCTATTCACGCAAATAACTTTGTCAGCTTTCAAGCTACGACAGTTTCGTATACCTCATTTTAATCCATAGGAAACGCACTTTCTTTTGATGTATCACTTATTCAAAAGTCTTAAGTTCATAAAATTTATAAAATTTGCATATCGTTACAATTTTGGTACAGAGTGCATTTCTTAGTATATTGTGTTTTCCCTATTCACACAAATAACATTGTCAGTTTTCAAGCTACGACAGTTTCGTATACCTCATTTTAATCTATAAGAGACGCACTTTCTTTGAATATATCACTTATTCAAAAATCTTAAGTTCATAAAATTTATCAAATTTGCATATCTTTACAATTTTGCTACAGAGTGCATTTCTTGGCACAATGTGTTTTCCTTATTCACGCAAATAACTTTGTCAGTTTTCAAGCTACGACAGTTTCATATATCTCATTTTAATCCATAAGAAATGAACTTTCTTTTGATATATCACTTATTCAAAAATCTTAAGTTCATAAAATTTATCAAATTTGCATATCATTACAATTTTGGTACAAAGTGCATTTCTTGTCAGAATATATTTTCCATATTCACGCAAATAAGATTGACAGTTTTCAAGCTACGACAGTTTCGTATACCTCATTTTAATCCATAAAAAACGCACTTACCTTTTGATATATTATTTATACAAGAATCTTAAGTCCATAAAATTTATCAAATTTGCATATCATTACAATTTTGGTACAGAGTGCATTTCTTGCCACAATGTATTTTCCCTATTCACGCAAATAACTTTGTCAGTTTTCAAGCTAAGACAGTTTCGTATACCTCATTTGAATCCATAAGAAACGCACTTTCTTTTGATATATCACTTATTTAAAAATCTTAAGTTCATAAAATTTATAAACTTTGCATATCATTACAATTATGGCACAGAGTACATTTCTTAGTATATTTTTTTTTCCTATTCATCCAATTAACTTTGTCAGTTTTCAAGCTACTACAGTTTCGTATACCTCATTTTAATCCATAAGAAACGCAATTTCTTTTGATATATTACTTATACAAATACCTTAAGTTCATAAAATTTACCAAATTTGCATATCATTACAATTTTGGTACAGAGTGCATTTCTTGGCACAATGTATTTTCTCTATTCACGCAAATAACTTTGTCAGCAAACTTAAGTTCATAAAATTTATCAAATTTGCATATCATTACAATTTTGGTACAGAGTGCATTTCTTGGCACAATGTGTTTTCCCTATTCACGCAAATAACTTTGTCAGTTTTCAAGCTACAAAAGTTTCGTATACCTCATTTTAAATAATAAGAAACGCAATTTCTTTTGATATACCATTTATACAAAAATCTTAAGTTCATACAATTTGTCAAATTTGCATATCATTACAATTTTGGTACAGAGTGCATTTCTTAGTATATTGTATTTTCCCTATTCACGCAAATAACTTTGTCAGTTTTCGAGCTACGATAGCTTCGTATACCTCATTTTAATCCACAAGAAACGCAATTTCTTTTGATAGATTACTTATACAAAAATCTTTAGTTC
This sequence comes from Lucilia sericata, assembly GCF_015586225.1. Lineage (NCBI taxonomy): Eukaryota > Metazoa > Arthropoda > Insecta > Diptera > Calliphoridae > Lucilia > Lucilia sericata. Next base: position 88,724 of record NW_023994848.1, on the reverse strand, counting down.
ATAAAATTTATCAAATTTGCATATCATTACAATTTTGGTACAGAGTGCATTTCTTAGTATATTGTATTTTCCCTATTCACACAAATAACTTTGTCAGTTTTCAAGCTACGACAGTTTCGTATACCTCATTTTAATCCATAAGAAACGCACTTTCTTTGAATATATCACTTATTCAAATACCTTAAGTTCATAAAATTTATCAAATTTGCATATCTTTACAATTTTGGTACAGAGTCCATTTCTTGGCACAATGTGTTTTCCCTATTAACGCAAATAAGTTTGTCAGTTTTCAAGCTGCAAAAGTTTCGTATACCTCATTTTAATCCATAAGAAACGCACTTTCTTTTGATATATCACTTATTCAAAAAACTTAAGTTCATAAAATTTATCAAATTTGCATATCATTAAAATTTTGGTACAGAGTGCATTTCTTGGCACAATGTATTTTCCCTATTCACGCCACTAACTTTGTCAGTTTTCAAGCTACGACAGTTTCATATATCTCATTTTAATCCATAAGAAATGAACTTTCTTTTGATATATCACTTATTCAAAAATCTTAAGTTCATAAAATTTATCAAATTTGCATATCATTACAATTTTGGTACAAAGTGCATTTCTTGCCAGAATATATTTTCCATATTCACGCAAATAAGATTGACAGTTTTCAAGCTACGACAGTTTCGTATACCTCATTTTAATCCATAAAAAACGCACTTACCTTTTGATATATTATTTATACAAGAATCTTAAGTCCATAAAATTTATCAAATTTGCGTATCATAAAAATTTTGGTACAGAGTGCATTTCTTGCCACAATGTATTTTCCCTATTCACGCAAATAACTTTGTCAGTTTTCAAGCTAAGACAGTTTCGTATACCTCATTTGAATCCATAAGAAACGCACTTTCTTTTGATATATCACTTATTTAAAAATCTTAAGTTCATAAAATTTATAAACTTTGCATATCATTACAATTTTGGCACAGAGTACATTTCTTAGTATATTTTTTTTTTCCTATTCATCCAATTAACTTTGTCAGTTTTCAAGCTACTACAGTTTCGTATACCTCATTTTAATCCATAAGAAACGCAATTTCTTTTGATATATTACTTATACAAATACCTTAAGTTCATAAAATTTACCAAATTTGCATATCATTACAATTTTGGTACAGAGTGCATTTCTTGGCACAATGTATTTTCTCTATTCACGCAAATAACTTTGTCAGCAAACTTAAGTTCATAAAATTTATCAAATTTGCATATCATTACAATTTTGGTACAGAGTGCATTTCTTGGCACAATGTGTTTTCCCTATTCACGCAAATAACTTTGTCAGTTTTCAAGCTACAAAAGTTTCGTATACCTCATTTTAATCCATAAGAAACGCACTTTCTTTTGATATATCACCTATTCAAAAATCTTAAGTTCATAAAATTTATAAAATTTGCATATCATTACAATTTTGGTACAGAGTACATTTCTTACTATATTGTATTTTCCTTATTCACGCAAATAACTTTGTCAGTTTTAAAGCTACGTCAGTGTCATATACCTCATTTTAATCCATAAGAAACGCACTTTCTTTGGATATATCACTTATTCAAAAATCTTAAGTTCATAAAATTTATCAAATTTTCATATCATTACAATTTCGGTACAGAGTACATTTCTTGGCACAATGTATTTTCACTATTCACGCAAATAACTTTGTCAGTTTTCAAGCTACGACAGTTTCGTGTACCTCATTTTAATCCATAAGGAACGCACTTTTTTTTTGATATATTAATTATAAAATAATCTTAAGTTCATAATATTTGTCAAATTTGCATATCATTACAATTTTGGCACAGAGTACATTTCGAGGTATATTTTTCTTTTTCCTATTCACGCAAATAACTTTGTCAGTTTTCAAGCTAAGAAAGTTGCGTATACCTCATTTTAATCCATAAGAAACGCACTTTCTTTGTATATATCACTTATTCAAAAATCTTAAGTTCATAAAATTTATCAAATTTGCATATCATTACAATTTTGGCACAGAGTACATTTCTTAGTATATTTTTTTTCCTATTCACGCAACTAACTTTGTCAGTTTTCAAGCTACGACAGTTTCGTATACCTCATTTTAATACATAAGAAACGCACTTTCTTTTGATATATCACTTATTCAAAAAACTTAAGTTCATAAAATTTATCAAATTTGCATATCATTACAATTTTGGCACAGAGTACATTTCTTAGTATATTTTTATTTCCTATTCATCCAATTAACTTTGTCAGTTTTCAAGCTACAAAAGTTTCGTATACCTCATTTTAATACATAAGAAACGCACTTTCTTTTGATATATTACTTATACAAATACCTTAAGTTCATAAAATTTACCAAATTTGCATATCATTGCAATTTTGGTACAGAGTGCATTTCTTGGCACAATGTATTTTCCCTATTCACGCAAATAACTTTGTCAGTTTTCAAGCTACGACAGTTTCGTATACCTCATTTTAATCCATAGGAAACGCACTTTCTTTTGATGTATCACTTATTCAAAAGTCTTAAGTTCATAAAATTTATAAAATTTGCATATCGTTACAATTTTGGTACAGAGTGCATTTCTTAGTATATTGTGTTTTCCCTATTCACACAAATAACATTGTCAGTTTTCAAGCTACGACAGTTTCGTATACCTCATTTTAATCTATAAGAGACGCACTTTCTTTGAATATATCACTTATTCAAAAATCTTAAGTTCATAAAATTTATCAAATTTGCATATCTTTACAATTTTGCTACAGAGTGCATTTCTTGGCACAATGTGTTTTCCTTATTCACGCAAATAACTTTGTCAGTTTTCAAGCTACGACAGTTTCATATATCTCATTTTAATCCATAAGAAATGAACTTTCTTTTGATATATCACTTATTCAAAAATCTTAAGTTCATAAAATTTATCAAATTTGCATATCATTACAATTTTGGTACAAAGTGCATTTCTTGCCAGAATATATTTTCCATATTCACGCAAATAAGATTGACAGTTTTCAAGCTACGACAGTTTCGTATACCTCATTTTAATCCATAAAAAACGCACTTACCTTTTGATATATTATTTATACAAGAATCTTAAGTCCATAAAATTTATCAAATTTGCATATCATTACAATTTTGGTACAGAGTGCATTTCTTGCCACAATGTATTTTCCCTATTCACGCAAATAACTTTGTCAGTTTTCAAGCTAAGACAGTTTCGTATACCTCATTTGAATCCATAAGAAACGCACTTTCTTTTGATATATCACTTATTTAAAAATCTTAAGTTCATAAAATTTATAAACTTTGCATATCATTACAATTATGGCACAGAGTACATTTCTTAGTATATTTTTTTTTCCTATTCATCCAATTAACTTTGTCAGTTTTCAAGCTACTACAGTTTTGTATACCTCATTTTAATCCATAAGAAACGCAATTTCTTTTGATATATTACTTATACAAATACCTTAAGTTCATAAAATTTACCAAATTTGCATATCATTACAATTTTGGTACAGAGTGCATTTCTTGGCACAATGTATTTTCTCTATTCACGCAAATAACTTTGTCAGCAAACTTAAGTTCATAAAATTTATCAAATTTGCATATCATTACAATTTTGGTACAGAGTGCATTTCTTGGCACAATGTGTTTTCCCTATTCACGCAAATAACTTTGTCAGTTTTCAAGCTACAAAAGTTTCGTATACCTCATTTTAAATAATAAGAAACGCAATTTCTTTTGATATACCATTTATACAAAAATCTTAAGTTCATAAAATTTGTCAAATTTGCATATCATTACAATTTTGGTACAGAGTGCATTTCTTAGTATATTGTATTTTTCCTATTCACGCAAATAACTTTGTCAGTTTTCGAGCTACGATAGCTTCGTATACCTCATTTTAATCCATAAGAAACGCAATTTCTTTTGATAGATTACTTATACAAAAATCTTAAGTACATAAAATTTATCAAATTTGCATATCATTACAATTTTGGAACAGAGTGCATTTCATAGTATATTGTATTTTCCCTATTCCTATAGCTTCGTATACCTCATTTTAATCCATAAGAAACGCAATTTATTTTTATAGATTACTTATACAAAAATCTTTAGTTCATAAAATTTATCAAATTTGCATATCATTACAATTTTGGTACAGAGTGCATTTCATAGTATATTGTATTTTCCCTATTCACACAAATAACTTTGTCAGTTTTCAAGCTACGACAGTTTCGTATACCTCATTTTAATTCATAAGAAACGCAATTTCTTTTGATCGATTTCTTATACAAAAATCTTTAGTTCATAAAATTTATCAAATTTGCATATCATTACAATTTTGGTACAGAGTGCATTTCTTAGTATATTGTATTTTCCCTATTCACGCAAATAACTTTGTCAGTTTTCAAGCTACGACAGTTTCGTATACCTCATTTTAATCCATAAGAAACGCACTTTCTTTTGATGTATCACTTATTCAAAAATCTTAAGTTCATAACATTTATAAAATTTGCATATCGTTACAATTTTGGTACAGAGTACATTTCTTGGCACAATGTATTTTCTCTATTGACGCAAATAACTTTGTCAGTTTTCAAGCTACGACAGTTTCGTATTCCTCATTTTGATCCATAAGAAACGCACTTTCTTTTGATATATCACCTATTCAAAAATCTTAAGTTCATAAAATTTATAAAATCTCCTTTGTCATCATATCAGAATAATAGAATCGTATACTAAAGATTTTACCTTAGGTAGCAATATAACTATAAAGCAACTCATACAAATAATAAGAAAGTATGTTACATGTTGACGATCTTGGTGAAGCTAAGATGGAATATGCATCACCATTCCGTCACCCACCCTCCATGCTGACAGGAAACCAATATGTTGTCAGCCCAATTCAAAAAAAAAAAAAAATACTCTAATTTACCTCATACTTTAACTTCACCTTTCACAAATCAAAAAAAAAAAAAAAATTAGTATTTCATTTTGAAAATCACACAAAAACTAATATAAAATTTATTCAATTCATGGTAAAAATAATTAAATAAAAATAGTTTTCCCGAAATGCAAAATTTTAACTACTGGTTAATAAATTTTCAAGATTCTCAAATTATAATTAAATGATGAACTTAAGGTCACCTTATTACCAATAGAAAATTTTCAGAAATGTCTATATATTTATATAATTTACAATTCAAAATTAAGCAATAAATGTAATTAGTATTAATGTGTGTAACATATTATTAATATCAACATTAAGGTAGTAAATAATTCAAAATCAAAATGTAAGATATTCGAAATGCTGATGTTAATAATATAATAGTATTTTAAACTAATATTAATGACACATATTTCATTTTCATAAATTATTTTATGAAATTATCATTAATAATAGTTAATAATTTATTATAGTATTTTCTTTTGTATTTTTTTATATGTATGTAAGTATATAAAAAAGAAACTTACATTATCCAGTATCCCTCGAAGTCGACAGGCGCCAGTGGCAAAGATGAGATCTGCTACAAATTTTCATTTTTCTTTTCGTATTTATAATTATGATAGTGTATGGAAAGTTTATATGGGTATAATTTTGAATTTACATATTCTCTTTAAATTAAAAAAAGGTGACCAAATTTTCAACAGAAATTTAACAAAATAATATTTACAAAAATGGCAAAGAAATTTAGTATTAATTAACAACAAAAAAAAAAAAAAAAAAAAAAAAAAGAATATGAATTTTAAACAATTTAACGCAAACTTCAATTATAAAAAGATATGGTCACTCTAATAGATGACAATAAAAAAAATTTAAATTATTTTCAGCAAACAATTTAATATGTTGAAATTTACAAATTATGTGGTCGAAGTGTTTGTCCAATAGATTCTTGGATGAAAAAAAAAAAAAAAAAACGTTTTGAAGATTCCAAGATTATGCTCTTAAAATTTTCTTCAGTATATTGACTATATGCCATCAATTTGGATTTCCTTTGATCAAATGTTCGCTTCGATAATCCAAGGCCATTTGACTTAGATAAAATTTTGTCCTTGGATTTTCCCCAAATCGTACTCAATTTTCCAAGGAGACTATTCCAAACCTCCAAAAGATTATAAAATATAGAGCACCAAGGAATTTTCCTCGTGGATTCAAAAATCAGATCTCCAATTTTAGCTGGGCAATATACACCGCAATTATCTTTCCTTTCTCAGAGAAATCAGGACTAAAACAATTTCCAAAATCAAATTGTGTTCTTTTTCTTCCGTTTTTTTTCTTTGATTCACCAATTAAAATTTCAAATTTTTTTCTTCAACAAAATTGTGTCTTATCCCTTCAACAAAAATTTTTCTTTTTTTAAAATTTTTTTACAAATCAAAAAAAAAAAACTATCATAAAATTCAACGCTAACTCAATCAATAACAAAAAAAATTTCAGAAAGTAGAATTTTATACAAAAACATACGAATCAAAAACTTAATAAAATATAAATACAGGAATTTGGAAGTCGCTATCACATAATCCATAAGAAACGCACTTTCTTTGAATATATCACTTATTCAAAAATCTTAAGTTCATAAAATTTATCAAATTTTCATATCATTACAATTTCGGTACAGAGTACATTTTTTGGCACAATGTATTTTCACTATTCACGCAAATAACTTAGTCAGTTTTCAAGCTACGACAGTTTCGTGTACCTCATTTTAATCCATAAGGAACGCACTTTTTTTTTTATATAAAGATTATAAAATAATCTTAAGTTCATAAAATTTGTCAAATTTGCATATCATTACAATTTTGGCACAGAGTACATTTCTTAGTATATTTTTTTTCCTATTCACGCACTAACTTTGTCAGTTTTCAATCTACGACAGTTTCGTACACCTCATTTTAATCCATAAGAAACGCACTTTCTTTTAATATATCACTTATTGAAAAAACTTAAGTTCATAAAATTTATCAAATTTCCATATCATTACAATTTCGGTACAGAGTACATTTCTTGGCACAATGTATTTTCACTATTCACGCAAATAACTTTGTCAGTTTTCAAGCTACGACAGTTTCGTGTACCTCATTTTAATCCATAAGGAACGCACTTTTTTTTTTGATATAAAGATTATAAAATAATCTTAAGTTCATAAAATTTGTCAAATTTGCATATCATTACAATTTTGGCACAGAGTACATTTCTTAGTATATTTTTTTCCTATTCACGCAACTAACTTTGTCAGTTTTCAATCTACGACAGTTTCGTATACCTCATTTTAATCCATAAGAAACGCACTTTCTTTTGATATATCACTTATTGAAAAAACTTAAGTTCATGAAATTTATCAAATTTGCATATCATTACAATTTTGGTACAGAGTGCATTTCTTGGCACAATGTATTTTCCCTATTCACGCAACTAACTTTGTCAGTTTTCAAGCTACGACAGTTTCATATACCTCATTTTAATCCATAAGGAACGCACTTTTTTTTTATATAAAGATTATAAAATAATCTTAAGTTCATAAAATTTGTCAAATTTGCATATCATTACAATTTTGGCACAGAGTACATTTCTTAGTATATTTTTTTCCTATTCACGCAACTAACTTTGTCAGTTTTCAATCTACGACAGTTTCGTATACCTCATTTTAATCCATAAGAAACTCACTTTGTTTTGATATATCACTTATTGAAAAAACTTAAGTTCATGAAATTTATCAAATTTGCATATCATTACAATTTTGGTACAGAGTGCATTTCTTGGCACAATGTATTTTCCCTATTCACGCAACTAACTTTGTCAGTTTTCAAGCTACGACAGTTTCATATACCTCATTTTAATCCATAAGAAACGCACTTTCTTTTGATATATCACTTATTCAAAAATCTTAAGTTCATAAAATTTATCAAATTTGCATATCATTACAATTTTGGTACAAAGTGCATTTCTTGCCAGAATATATTTTCCCTATTCACGCAAACAACTTTGACAGTTTTCAAGCTACGACAGTTTCGTATACCTCATTTTAATCCACAAAAAACGCACTTACCTTTTGATATATTATTTATACAAGAATCTTAAGTTCATAAAATTTATCAAATTTGCATATCTTTGCAATTTTGGTACAGACTGCATTTCTTGGCACAATGTGTTTTCCCTATTCACGCAAATAACTTTGTCAGTTTTCAAGCTACAAAAGTTTCGTATACCTCATTTTAAATAATAAGAAACGCACTTTCTTCTGATGTATCACTTATTCAAAAATCTTAAGTTCATAAAATTTATAAAATTTGCATATCGTTACAATTTTGGTACAGAGTACATTTCTTGGCACAAGTTTTCAAGCTACGACAGCTTCGTATTCCTCATTTTAATCCATAAGAAACGCACTTTCTTTTGATATATCACCTATTCAAAAATCTTAGGTTCATAAAATTTATAAAATTTGCATATCATTACAATTTTGGTACAGAGTACATTTCATACTATATTGTATTTTCCTTATTCACGCAAATAACTTTGTCAGTTTTCAAGCTACGATAGTGTCATATACCTCATTTTAATCCATAAGAAACGCACTTTCTTTGGATATATCACTTATTCAAAAATCTTAAGTTCATAAAATTTATCAAATTTTCATATCATTACAATTTCGGTACAGAGTACATTTCTTGGCACAATGTATTTTCACTATTCACGCAAATAACTTTGTCAGTTTTCAAGCTACGACAGTTTCGTGTACCTCATTTTAATCCATAAGGAACTGTAATGAACGGTTTGATAATTTTTACAAAATTTATAATTTCCCAAATTTTTCTGTAATATTTTGTTTAATATGTCTTAAAATTTTTGAATTATAAAACTCTTGTTTTATTATTACAAACAGTTTTGCCCTTCACTGTATTCAGTTTGGTTTACTTTAAACATATTTATTTGTAGTAGATTACACACAATATTTTTATTTTTGAAGTTGCCAATCAATCTCTACATAACTATTTGACACTTACTGAAGTATTTGTCAACTCACCCAAATAAAATAACTTGCTAAAAAAATCATATCCGTTTCTCGTTCATTTTGTTGAAAGTCGTGGCTCTGGAAAGATTTATTACAATTGTAGACTGCACAGTATATCCAATTTTGAAGACTTGCAACATTTGTATGTGCTTTAAACTAATTTGGTGCATCGGCAATTATTGAGGATTTTGGAAAAGAAAAGTTTCCTCCAATCGTTGTACTCCATAACACCTTTGGCACATTGAAATCGGGTCCACTAGTGTGGATATTTTAAACTCAACACACGTTTTATTAAATAGTGTAAATTTGGGAGGAATCTGACATCATTATTTCATTAAATTTTATTGCAATAAATGTTCTTTTGTGGGTATATCAAGCAACTGTATTTTATGAGGACGGTAGCAGCGCATTTGTTTTCGAACTATTAAATGCATGAAATCGGAGATAAAGAAATGTCGTACAACAAAGTTCGATCAGTTGGTTCAAAAGTTCTCTCCCACAATTGAGCAACAAACTCCTACATACAATTACGAAACACATAAGTATACCTCATCATCAGAACCCCCAAATTTTGTTTGAATATTCACCAGTTGTGGAAAAAATTTTAAGATTATAATTTATTTGGTTTCCATTCAGTATTCATATCTAAAAAAAATGCTTATTATTATTCAATCAGATTTAAACTTTCCCGACTACAAACAAATTTTTAACATTCTGCAAAAATAAAATTAAGATCATAAATTTAACACTTTAATGGAAATCATCATATATACATTCAATTCAATAATAAGATTAGCTAAACTTACCTATACTACTGCACACAATAACATATCTAAGCAATAACAGCATTTCCGTTTCATTAAATGTCTTGCTAATCAAAGATCGCCATTTGTAAAGTCAAAAATTTAACTTTTTTCTAATTATCAACATATCCAAGAATATAAAACTGTCAGTTTATTCCTTTTAGCTAATCAATTATGTTGTTGTAAATTGCTTATAAAGTTTGTTTTTATACCTTTAGCTGTTAAGTATATTTTTCTTACCAATGTATTTGTAAAATTGAGAGCATTCAAACCATTTTAGTCTTTTGCGAATTAAAAAAAAAAAAAAACTAAATCACTAATTAAACATAAATTTTTGGGTTCAAGGTTAGGAAACTCTGACATGCATTAATAATATCATTTAAACAAAATTTTAGCAATAATCACACCAACAACGTCATAACATCGATCTCTTGGAGGCCTTCACGTCATCGAACATTGTTAATTGGTGAGTGCAATAATCAAACAATTATTAATGCATACATGTATGAAGTAAAAGTCATCATTGTAGTAAGTTCAATTGCATTACTATCAACATACATACATATGTATGTAAGCTACATTGATACACATGTATGAATGTATCTAACATTAGCATGTACCTCTAAACATCTAAATTAACATTGCAAATTAACATTTTTGTTCTTTTGTTTTGATTAATATTTTTATACCCACCATCAAAAAAGATGGGGGGTATATTGATTTTGTCATTCCGTTTGTAACACATCGAAATATTGGTCATAGACCCATAAAAGTATATATATTCCGGGTCCTTATTAAATTCTAAGACGATCTAGCCATGTCCGTCCGTCCGTCCGTCTGTCCGTCTGTCCGTCCGTCCGTCCGTCTGTCCGTCTGTCTGTTAAAATCACGATAGGGACCACACGAGAGGAGCTAGACAGTTGAAATTTTGCATAAAAATTCTCTATTATTAAGGTTTGTTTGGTATTGAAAATGGGCAATATCGGTCCACTTTTTCGGATAGCCCCCATACAAGTGGACCTCCAAAAAACAGCTTTAACGGGCATAACTGTTTTATAAGTAGGAGTATAGCGATGAAATTCGACATAAAGAAGTTTAATGTGAGCCAAAATCTTTCAACCAAATTTTTTGAGGATCGGCCTATAAATGACCCTACCCCCCATATAAGGTCCCCTTCTGAAAATTACTTTAACACTCATTACTGGTCCCAAAATGCAAGTATAGAGATGAAATTCGGTATAAGTATGTTCCTTACGAACCAAAATCTCTCTACCAATTTTTTTTAGGATCGGCCCATAAATGACCCTACACCCTATATAAAGTCCCCTTTAGAAAATGACTTTAACACTCATTACTAGCCTAAAAATTCGAGTATAGCGATGAAATTCAGTATAAGTAAGTTTCTTACGAACCAAAACCTTTTAACCAATTTTTTTTAGGATCGGCCCATAAATGACCCTACCCCTCATATAAGGTCCCCTCCTGAAAATGACTTTAACACTCATTACTGGCCCTAAAATGCAAGTATAGTAATGAAATTTGACATAAATAAGTTTCATGTGAACCAAAATTTTTCTACCAAATTTTTTGAAGATCGGTCCATAATTAACCCTACCCCTCATATAAGGTCCCCTTTAGAAAATTACTTTAACACTCATTACTGCTCCAAAAATGCGGGTATAGCGATGAAATTCGGTATAAGTAAGTTTCTTACGAACCAAAATCGCTCTACGAATTTTTTTTAAGATCGGCCCATAAATGACCCTATCCCCATATAAGGTCCCCGCCTGAAAATGACTTTAACGCTCATTACTGGCTAAAAAAAATGAATATAGCAATAAAATTTACACAATTAAGTTCCTCGCGAGCCAAAATCTTTTTAATAACTTTTATGTGGATAGGTCCATAATTGGCCCTACTCCCCCTATTGCGTCCACTTCAGGTATTAGATTAAACGATCATTACTGGCTTAAAAATATGAGTTATGAAATACGGTTATGAAATTCGCTCCGAATTCCATGCGGAATGTGTTGCTAATACACAAAAGGTTCCCTTCAGAAAAGAGTTTTGGTTAATAACTACGAGTGTTCCTTATTTAAAATACGAGTATAGCGCTGAAATTTTGCATAAACAAGTCCTATACATAATCTATGTACAAAATTTTATGAGTATCGGTTCATAATTGACGCTCACGGTTTAAGAATTGAAATAAAATATTTGTTTTTTTTTTTTTAATTAATATTTTGTTAGTTCAAAAGAGCTCGGGCAATAATTGACTTAAGCCATATTCCAAATATCACGCTGATGTTTATAGGGGAGCATTAATTTTACGGCATACGGTTTGATGGTGGGTATATGTTTTTTTTTTATAGGGGAGCATTAATTTTACGGCATACGGTTTGATGGTGGGTATATGTTTTTTTTTTTTTTTTTTGATTTCTTTTAATTATGATGCCTTTTACTTCTTTCCCATCGACTATCTTTTGTTTACCTAAAGTTTGAAAATTAATAAAATAATATTACTGAGAATCGTTATCGTGACCGTAAAATAGATCGATATTATCTTAAACGTGTTAAATGCTCTCATTTTTCATTTATAACTATCAATTAATTTAAAATATTGCATAAATTATAATATAGTGTAAACTACGTATTGTTTTAATGAATAATTTTAACTGAATGTTTTTGAATTAAATATGTCTGGATAAAAGTATCTTGTTCGTGTTTTCTTAAGATGATATAGGCGAAGGTGATTAAAGTCGTTAGGGGCTCTAATAAATTTAAATGTCTAGACTCTAGAGCATAGGAATTGGGTGGGTGACGAGACAGGTTCTTCTTTACCACCTTGAAGAACCACTTGTGAGGTAAAATATTTCAATACGTTCTTTTTATGTTTCCTTTTTCCACATAAGACCATATTCGGGCATCTTTATTTTTATTAATATGGTTTCACGGTCCTTTAAATATAGTTTCAATATACTATTAACAAACTAAAAAGGGAGTCTGTAATAACAACTCTGTAACAAACCGACTTTTGGTTCAGGAGAGGACAGAACCCCCCCTTTGCCCGACTGTTGCTAGTCTATCGATGGCTCCCGCAGTCCTGCTCTTGCCAAAGTTTTGTAACTTCTTGTTTTTATGTTTTTAATTCATAAAAAAAAAAAAATTAAGTACAAGCTCGTGATTCAACGTGTTCATTACAGTAGTAAATGGCGCCCAACGTGGGGCCGAAAGTAGTACGAAACCCATACAAATGCTTTCGGTTCTGATTTTTATACCCTACACCACTTTAGTGGGGAGGGTATATTGGATTTGTGCTGATGTTTGTAACATATAAAAATATTCGTCCTAGACCCACCTTAAAGTATACCAATCGGCTTAGAATCGTTTTCTGAGTCGATTAAGCTATGTCCGTCCGTCCGTCCGTCCGTCCGTCTGGCTGGCTGGCTGGCTGTCCATGTAAACCTTGTGCGCAAGCTACAGGTCGCAATTTTCAAGATAATTGGATGAAATTTGGCACGCATGTTTTTTTTGACCCAAGGACGAAGCCTATTGAAAATGGTTAAAATCGGTCCATTATTTCACCTAGCCCCCATAGAACAGAACCCCCCGAAAAGGGCTTCTGAGCTCATAATTATGTTAAATATACAGATATATCGATAAAATACGGCATAACTAAGATTTATGGAAGTCTTGATAACCCTGCCAAATTTCATAAAGATCGGGCCCCATTTGACCCTAGCTTCCATACAAAGTCCCCTTCAGAAAATTCCTTGAATGTCCCAAATTAACTTATAAACACAAATATCGCGATGAAATTCAGCACAATAAAATATTATGTAAATATAGATATATTCACAAAATTTTATCGGGCTTGGTCCATATTTGCCCCTAGCCCCCATATAAAGCCTCTTTCAGAAAATTAGTTTTTCATCCATAAATTGCTTAAATGTATCGGAACAAGGGAATATTGAAGATAAATGCGATATTATGAAAAATAAATCACATTTAATATTCATAACTGGTGTAGGGTATCATATGGTCGGCCACGCCCGACTATACTTTCTTACTTGTTTTTATTAAATTTTAATGTAGAGTTCATTTAATAAGATGAATTAAAACACAGCGAATCTTCTTGGATATCTCGGCGAATAACTATTAGGCCTCTTCTGGAATTTCGATTACTTGAAAGTGTCAATCGAGTACTATCGACCGATGAGCTACCTCATAGTTCTTTTCGTTTATTTATGTTAGAGATTCGTAAGATTTTTCTTCATCTGCAGTTGTATGTATATATTCTATAGGGTTTGTTTTATTGCTAGTTATCAGTCTCTAACTTAGGTCAGTGATTACATAATTTTTGCTAAGCGAATATATGTCCTACCTGGGTAAGAAGTACGATAATGTGACAGTTTTAATCGTTTTACTGGTGGGTAATTTAGCAAATTCAATATAATGTATACATCCAATTCAATAACCAAGTTTTGTTTTCCAAACGTATTGTTTTGAATATTTACCTATGTTTTAATCACCGAATCTATTATCATCTGAATAAGAAAACACAATTAATACATATTTATTATATTTTGAGTCAACTATTCTCTTGTTTGAAAAATGTCTTTATCAAGAACTCCACCCCCTGCAGAAGCATCAGCTTCAACCCAGGAGTCACTTTGTTCTATTTGTAATAATGTTATGTTAGGAAATCAGGAATGCATGATTATTACAAACTGTAATCATCGTTTCCATCGACTTTGTATTGATCAATTTTTGTCCAATAATGCAGAATGCCCTACGTGCAAATTGCCCTGCGATTTGTCTAGTTTGAAAATTCATAATTTGAATAATGTTCCTAAATCTACATTTCGAGGTCGTCCTAGAGGAGCTATGGTAGGAAGACCAAATACACGTAGTCAAAGTAGAAACCTTATTCAAGACACTCAACGCTCTTTAATGGAATCTAGTACTGGAGACATTGATGAAAATCAAGCTAGAACCCCTATGGAAACTTTTCCTACAACACCAACTAATTCTCAAAACTTAAATACCCGACAAAACTTAGCAAGACCCAATCGTAGACAAAGAAATAATATAGATTACGACCAGTTGAATAATATGATTGAGAATACTCTTACAAGATTACTTTCCAATTTGAATCTCCTACCAAATCAACACTTTCATTGTAATCCTAATGGCAATTCACCTCTAAATGAAATACCACAGAATCCTAGTTTAAGATCTAATCAAAATTTTAGTCCAAATATTAATAGGGAAACGGAACAAAGAAATGAAAATGCTTTTAACGTACCTAACTCTAGAGATAGAAATATTATTCCAAGTTCACAAAATTTTAATAGTTTTAACATGGCTGCTGAAAAAGTTACTTCTATCATACAGAGTTGGAGTTTACGATTCGACGGTTCATCTTCCGGTTTAAATATTGATGAATTTCTCTATAGAGTTCGATCTCTTACTAACGATCATTTTAACGGAAATTTTACACCAATATGCAAGAATTTAAATATTCTTCTAAGCGGCAAGGCCAAAGAATGGTATTGGCGCTATCATAAAAGTGTAGGTAATATCGATTGGACAGATTTTTGTGAGGCAATTCAATGCCAATATAAGGATTTTAAGTCATCTTATGATATCAAGGAAGAAATTCGAAATCGCAAACAAAAAGTAGGAGAAACTTTTGATTCCTATTTTGACGCAATTTCTTCCATAATGGACAGGTTACCATCTCCAATCCCCGAAATGGAGTTAATAGAAATATTAACAAGAAATTTGCGACCTGAAATACGTCAGGAAATACTATACATACCTGTACATTCTATTCCGCACTTGCGTAAACTTGTACAGATGCGTGAGTCATTTTTAAGCGAAGAACATGTTCGTAGAAATCTAACCTTTCGTTCTCAAAATCCTATGGTTCCTCGCAGGCATATTGCCGAAATAAGTGAAGCAGATAATTTTGATAATTTGGATTATTCAAGCAATCCTAGTCATGTGGAAGTTAATTCTATTCAAAATTCTGACAGAATAATTAGATGTTGGAATTGCGACGAGCCTGACCATGTATGGGACGATTGTCTTAAGGAACGCACTATATTTTGTTATGGCTGTGGTGCGAAAAACACATATAAGCCACAATGCCCAAAATGTTCGAATAGAAAGATTATTTTGTCAAAAAACTACAGGATTCCGGATCAGAAACAGCCGGAAAAGTAGTCCAAATTTGTGACAAAGATTCCAATCACATTTCGAATAGTTCTGACAAAATATATCTCCCGGAAATGTCCATAATAAATCCAGACGTTAACAAAAATACTAAAGTGACCTTAAAAATTCTCCGGAAAGATAATCATAACTATGAAACAAAAGATATTGCAAAAATTATATATCCACACTTGCCATATCACGAAAGATTGCAAAATTATATTAGGAAACGTAATGAGATCTTTCATAGTTCTTCTGTAAATTCTATTAAAAAGCCCAAACCGAAACGATCAACTCTTCGTCTCCGTTCTTACTTTAAAATGCGTAAAATATGTAATAAGTTCTTAATTTCCACCATAATTAATAATCCAACAGATAAACGTTTTTATGCAAAAGTAAACTTTTTGACCTTTACCGAGTACGGACTTCTTGACACTGGTGCTAATATCTGTTGCATTGGATCAGATCTAGCAACATCAAATTTCACGTCATTTCCCAACTACCATAAATGTCGATCATCTGTTAAAACTGCAGACGGAAATTCACAAATAGTTACAGGTTGGTTAGCCGTAGATGTTAGGTTCAAAGATCAGGAGCGAAATCTTAAACTATTCATTATTCCATCGATAACACAAAGGTTAATTTTAGGCATTGATTTTTGGAATGCCTTTAATCTCATTCCCAATATTGTAGAGTCCATAGATATTGTAGATATGTCTGTAGCAAATTTGTCCGATAAACCTAATGAAAAGTCCGAAATGTTGTCCGTTAAAAATGTAAAACCTGAACAAACTTCAGAAGAAATAAACTACCCTTTGACGTCCAGCCAAAAGCACCAATTAGACACTATTATTGCTTTGTTTCCTAATTTCGAGCAGCAAGGTCTGGGAAGAACCAAACTCATTAAGCACGAAATAGACGTAGGCGAGTCCAAACCCATTAAACAACGTTTCTACTCAGTTTTTCCTGCTGTGGATAAACTAATGTTTACCGAATTAGACCGCATGTTGGCCTTAGGGGTCATAGAGCCATCCCAATCTCCATGGAGCTCACCCATGAGATTGGTGATCAAACCAAATAAGGTCAGGTTGTGTCTCGATGCGCGGAAGGTCAATGCTGTGACAAAGAAAGACGCATACCCTTTGCCGTCGATAGAGGGAATATTTTCTAGAATCCCAAAAGCAAATATAATATCAAAATTAGATTTAAAAGACGCATATTGGCAAATTGGCCTAACAGACGAATCAAAACCATTGACAGCCTTTACCGTACCCGGACGACCTCTCTATCAGTTTGTGGTGATGCCCTTTGGGCTATGCAACGCACCACAAACTATGTGCAGGTTAATCGTCGAAATAATTCCCCCAGATCTTCGCAATGCAGTATTCGGCTACTTAGACGACTTAATTATTGTCTCGGAGGACTTTCCGACTCATCTATCGGTATTAGTGCGTGTGGCTAGCCAGTTTCGTAAAGCAAATCTGACATTGAACATAAGTAAAAGCAAGTTTTGTGTAACTACGGTTCAGTACTTAGGGTATGTCATAGGCAATGGTGGCATAAAAACTGACCCCGAAAAAGTAAGTGCCATTGTAAACTGGCCTGTTCCCAAGAATATTAGGCAAGTTAGGGGATTTTTGGGCCTAGCAGGCTGGTATCGTAGGTTTATTGAGAATTTTTCAAGCGTTGTCTTTCCAATAACCGAAATCCTTTCAACAAAAAAGAAATTTTTGTGGACCAAAGATGCTCAGGTGGCTTTTGAGAGAATCAAAACCTTGTTGACTACGGCCCCAATTCTTGTGAACCCCAGCAACTTCGGTATAGGCGCAGTGTTGATACAGTTAGATGACCAGGGAAATGAAAAGCCCATAGCATTTATGAGCAAAAAGCTAAACACCGCTCAACAAAATTATAGTGTGACTGAGCGTGAGTGTTTGGCTGCCCTGGAGGCGATAAAGCGTTTTCGATGCTACCTCGAACTTCAAGAGTTCGAGGTCATAACGGATCATTCGAGCCTTGTTTGGCTTATGAGGCAGCCAGAACTCACAGGTCGTTTGGCTAGATGGGTTTTCAAACTCCAATCATACAAGTTTACAATTAGCCACCGCAAGGGGAAAGAAAATGTTGTCCCGGATGCGTTGTCGAGAAGCTTAGGTGACGAAATATGTGCTATATCTTTTTCAGAACCCGAAATAGATCTAAATTCGGCATATTTTGAAGATTCTGATTATACAAATCTTAAAGACAAAATCATGAATGAACCTCATAAATACCCTGACCTTAAAGTGAAAGATAAATTTGTTTATTTGAGAACTGAGCACTATAGTGGAAATGAAGAGCAAGAAAAAAATTGTTGGAAATTGTGGATACCTTTTAGGCTAAGAAAGAATGTAATTACTCGAGCACATGATGACCCTGTTTGTGCACATGGGGGAATGGTTAAAACCCTGGAATTGATTCGTCGAAGTTTTTTCTGGCCTGGCATGGTTAAGGATATCCGAGACTATGTAAGAAACTGCGAGACCTGTAAGACAACCAAAGCTCCAAACGTTACATTAAAACCCGAAATGGGAAAACAAATGATTTCTACTCGTCCTTTTCAGAAAATGTTTATTGACATTCTTGGACCGTACCCTAGGAGTAGATCAGGCTATATAGGACTTCTTATAGTTCTTGACCACCTGACCAAATTCCATTGGTTATTTCCCCTTCGCAAATTTACCTCTAAATCAATTGAAGATTATCTTAGGCAACAAATTTTTCATGTGTATGGTGTGCCTGAAAGTATTGTGAGCGACAATGGGTCGCAATTCAAGGCTAACGACTTCAAGGCCTTTTTAACAAGTTTTGGTATTAAACATACTTTTACGGCTGTTTACTCGCCCCAAAGTAACGCGTCCGAGAGGGTTAACCGTTCGGTTATTGCGGGAATAAGATCTTATCTTAAACATGATCATAAAATGTGGGACGAGCATTTAAGCCAGATAAGTTGCGCATTGAGAAACTCCTATCACCAGTCAATTCACTGTACTCCATACCATGCTGTCTTCGGATTTGATATGGTCACTCATGCCACTACCTATGAAATCCTAAGAAACTTACGTTTGCTTAACGAACCTGCATATCAACTGTCTCGTGACGATAGTCTTAAATTGATTCGAGCCGATTTACAAAATCATATAAAAACTGCATATGATACCAACCAGAGAACCTATAACTGGCACTGGCGTGCTAGACCTCAAACCTTCCAAACAGGACAAATAGTTTTTAGAAGAAACTTTGAAAAGAGTAGTTGTGAGAAAAATTTCAATTCTAAATTAGCTCCACTATTTATTAAATCTAGAGTGAAAGAGAAGGTTGGAAGTCACTATTATGTGTTGGAAGACCTTAATGGCAAAGTGGTTGGTACCTTTCTTTCAAAAGATATACGTATCTGAGATTTTTAAATGAATTTTACATATACTTGTTTACTGTGAAAACCGTTTTTTTTCCAGATAATTCTGTTATGGTAAAACATCAGAATTACCTAGTTTGTAATGAACGGTTTGATAATTTTTACAAAATTTATAATTTCCCAAATTTTTCTGTAATATTTTGTTTAAGCTTATATATATGTCTTAAAATTTTTGAATTATAAAACTCTTGTTTTATTATTACAAACAGTTTTGCCCTTCACTGTATTCAGTTTGGTTTACTTTAAACATATTTATTTGTAGTAGATTACACACAATATTTTTATTTTTGAAGTTGCCACTCAATCTCTACATAACTATTTGACACTTACTGAAGTATTTGTCAACTCACCCAAATAAAATAACTTGCTAAAAAAATCATATCCGTTTCTCGTTCATTTTGTTGAAAGTCGTGGCTCTGGAAAGATTTATTACAATTGTAGACTGCACAGTATATCCAATTTTGAAGATTTGCAACATTTGTATGTGCTTTAAACTAATTTGGTGCATCGGCAATTATTGAGGATTTTGGAAAAGAAAAGTTTCCTCCAATCGTTGTACTCCATAACACCTTTGGCACATTGAAATCGGGTCCACTAGTGTGGATATTTTAAACTCAACACACGTTTTATTAAATAGTGTAAATTTGGGAGGAATCTGACATCATTATTTCATTAAATTTCATTGCAATAAATGTTCTTTTGTGGGTATATCAAGCAACTGTATTTTATGAGGACGGTAGCAGCGCATTTGTTTTCGAACTATTAAATGCATGAAATCGGAGATAAAGAAATGTCGTACAACAAAGTTCGATCAGTTGGTTCCCAAGTTCTCTCCCACAATTGAGCAACAAACTCCTACATACAATTACGAAACACATAAGTATACCTCATCATCAGAACCCCCAAATTTTGTTTGAATATTCACCAGTTGTGGAAAAAATTTTAAGATTATAATTTATTTGGTTTCCATTCAGTATTCATATCTAAAAAAAATGCTTATTATTATTCAATCAGATTTAAACTTTCCCGACTACAAACAAATTTTTAACATTCTGCAAAATTAAAATTAAGATCATAAATTTAACACTTTAATGGAAATCATCATATATACATTCAATTCAATAATAAGATTAGCTAAACTTACCTATACTACTGCACACAATAACATATCTAAGCAATAACAGCATTTCCGTTTCATTAAATGTCTTGCTAATCAAAGATCACCATTTGTAAAGTCAAAAATTTAACTTTTTTCTAATTATCAACATATCCAAGAATATAAAACTGTCAGTTTATTCCTTTTAGCTAATCAATTATGTTGTTGTAAATTGCTTATAAAGTTTGTTTTTATACCTTTAGCTGTTAAGTATATTTTTCTTACCAATGTATTTGTAAAATTGAGAGCATTCAAACCATTTTAGTCTTTTGCGAATTAAAAAAAAAAAAACTAAATCACTAATTAAACATAAATTTTTGGGTTCAAGGTTAGGAAACTCTGACATGCATTAATAATATCATTTAAACAAAATTTTAGCAATAATCACACCAACAACGTCATAACATCGATCTCTTGGAGGCCTTCACGTTATCGAACATTGTTAATTGGTGAGTGCAATAATCAAACAATTATTAATGCATACATGTATGAAGTAAAAGTCATCATTGTAGTAAGTTCAATTGCATTACTATCAACATACATACATATGTATGTAAGCTACATTGATACACATGTATGAATGTATCTAACATTAGCATGTACCTTTAAACATCTAAATTAACATTGCAAATTAACATTTTTGTTCTTTTGTTTTGATTAATATTTTTTTTTTTTTGATTTCTTTTAATTATGATGCCTTTTACTTCTTTCCCATCGACTATCTTTTGTTTACCTAAAGTTTGAAAATTAATAAAATAATATTACTGAGAATCGTTATCGTGACCGTAAAATAGATCGATATTATCTTAAACGTGTTAAATGCTCTCATTTTTCATTTATAACTATCAATTAATTTAAAATATTGCATAAATTATAATATAGTGTAAACTACGTATTGTTTTAATGAATAATTTTAACTGAATGTTTTTGAATTAAATATGTCTGGATAAAAGTATCTTGTGCGTTTTTTCTTAAGATGATATAGGCGAAGGTGATTAAAGTCGTTAGGGGCTCTAATAAATTTAAATGTCTAGAGCATAGGAATTAGGTGGGTGACGAGACAGGTTCTTCTTTACCGCCTTGAAGAACCACTTGTGAGGTAAAATATTTCAATACGTTCTTTTTATGTTTCCTTTTTCCACATAAGACCATATTCGGGCATCTTTATTTTTATTAATATGGTTTCACGGTCCTTTAAATATAGTTTCAATATACTATTAACAAACTAAAAAGGGAGTCTGTAATAACAACTCTGTAACAAACCGACTTTTGGTTCAGGAGAGGACAGAACCCCCCCTTTGCCCGACTGTTGCTAGTCTATCGATGGCTCCCGCAGTCCTGCTCTTGCCAAAGTTTTGTAACTTCTTGTTTTTATGTTTTTAATTCATAAAAAAAAATTAAGTACAAGCTCGTGATTCAACGTGTTCATTACAGAACGCACTTTTTTTTTGATATATTAATTATAAAATAATCTTAAGTTCATAAAATTGGTCAAATTTTGCATATCATTACAATTTTGGCATAGAGTACATTTCGAAGTATATTTTTCTTTTTCCTATTCACGCAAATAACTTTGTCAGTTTTCAAGCTACAAAAGTTTCGTATACCTCATTTTAAATAATAAGAAACGCACTTTCTTTTGATGTATCACTTATTCAAAAAACTTAAGTTCATAAAATTTATCAAATTTGCATATCATTACAATTTTGGTACAGAGTGCATTTCTTGGCACAATGTATTTTCCTTATTCACGCAACTAACTTTGTCAGTTTTCGAGCTACGACAGTTTCATATACCTCATTTTAATCCATAAGAAACGCACTTTCTTTTGTTACATCACTTATTCAAAAATCTTAAGTTCATAAAATTTATCAAATTTGCATATCATTACAATTTTGGTACAAAGTGCATTTCTCGCCAGAATATATTTTCCCTATTCACGCAAATAACTTTGACAGTTTTCAAGCTACGACAGTTTCGTATACCTCATTTTAATCCATAAAAAACGCACTTACCTTTTGATATATTATTTATACAAGAATCTTAAGTCCATAAAATTTATCAAATTTGCATATCATTACAATTTTGGTACAGAGTACATTTCTTGACACAATGTATTTTCCCTATTCACGCAACTAACTTTGTCAGTTTTCAAGCTACGACAGTTTCGTATACCTCATTTTAATCCATAAGAAACGCACTTTCTTTTGATATATCACTTATTCAAAAAACTTAAGTTCATAAAATTTATCAAATTTGCATATCATTACAATTTTGGTACAGAGTGCATTTCTTGGCACAATGTATTTTCCTTATTCACGCAACTACTTTGTCAGTTTTCAAGCTACGACAGTTTCATATACCTCATTTTAATCCATAAGAAACGCACTTTCTTTTGATACATCACTTATTCAAAAATCTTCAGTTCATAAAATTTATCAAATTTGCATATCATTACAATTTTGGTACAAAGTGCATTTCTCGCCAGAATATATTTTCCCTATTCACGCAAATAACTTTGACAGTTTTCAAGCTACGACAGTTTCGTATACCTCATTTTAATCCATAAAAAACGCACTTACCTTTTGATATATTATTTATACAAGAATCTTAAGTCCATAAAATTTATCAAATTTGCATATCATTACAATTTTGGTACAAAGTGCATTTCTTGCCAGAATATATTTTTCCTCTTCACCCAATTAACTTTGTCAGTTTTCAAGCTACGACAGTTTCGTATACCTCATTTTAATCCATAAGAAACGCACTTTCTTTTGATATATTACTTATACAAATACCTTAAGTTCATAAAATTTACCAAATTTGCATATCATTACAATTTTGGTACAGAGTGCATTTCTTGGCACAATGTATTTTCCCTATTCACGCAAATAACTTTGTCAGTTTTCAAGCTACGACAGTTTCGTATACCTCATTTTAATCCATAGGAAACGCACTTTCTTTTGATGTATCACTTATTCAAAAGTCTTAAGTTCATAAAATATATCAAATTTGCATATCTTTACAATTTTGGTACAGAGTGCATTTCTTGGCACAATGTGTTTTCCCTATTCACGCAAATAACTTTGTCAGTTTTCAAGCTACAAAAGTTTCGTATACCTCATTTTAAATAATAAGAAACGCACTTTCTTTTGATATATCGTTTATACAAAAATCTTAAGTTCATAAAATTTGTCAAATTTGCATATCATTACAATTTTGGTACAGAGTGCCAAATAACTTTGTCAGTTTTCGAGCTACGATAGCTTCGTATACCTCATTTTAATCCATATGAAACGTAATTTCTTTTGATAGTAATCTATACAAAAATCTTTAGTTCATAAAATTTATCAAATTTGCATATCATTAAAATTTTTGTACAGAGTGCATTTCTTAGTATATTGTATTTTCCCTATTCACACAAATAACTTTGTCAGTTTTCAAGCTACGACAGTTTCGTATACCTTATTTTAATCCATAAGAAACGCACTTTCTTTGAATATATCACTTATTCAAAAATCTTAAGTTCATAAAATTTATCAAATTTGCATATCATTACAATTTTGGTACAGAGTCCATTTCTTGGCACAATGTGTTTTCCCTATTCACGCAAATAACTCTGTCAGTTTTCAAGCTACAAAAGTTTCGTATACCTCATTTTAATCCATAAGAAACGCACTTTCTTTTGATATATCACTTATTCAAAAAACCTAAGTTCATAAAATTTATCAAATTTGCATATCATTACAATTTTGGTACAGAGTGCATTTCTTGGCACAATGTATTTTCCCTATTCACGCAACTAACTTTGTCAGTTTTCAAGCTACGACAGTTTCATATACCTCATTTTAATCCATAAGAAACGCACTTTCTTTTGATATATCACTTATTCAAAAATCTTAAGTTCATAAAATTTATCAAATTTGCATATCATTACAATTTTGGCACAAAGTACATTTCGTGGTAAATTTTTCTTTTTCCTATTCACGCAAATAACTTTGTCATTTTTCAAGCTACGACCGTTTCGTATACCTCATTTTAATCCATAAAAAACGCACTTACATTTTGATATATTATTTATACAAGAATCTTAAGTCCATAAAATTTATCAAATTTGCATATCATTACAATTTTGGCACAAAGTACATTTCGTGGTAAATTTTTCTTTTTCTTATTCACGCAAATAACTTTGTCAGTTTTCAAGCTACGACAGTTTCGTATTCCTCATTTTAATCCATAAGAAACGCACTTTATTCTGATATATCACTTATTCAAAAATCTTAAGTTCATAAAATTTATAAAATTTGCATATCGTTACAATTTTGGTATAGAGTACATTTCTTGGCACAATGTATTTTAATCCATAAGAAACGCACTTTCTTTTGATATATCACTTATTCAAAAAACCTAAGTTCATAAAATTTATCAAATTTGCATATCATTACAATTTTGGTACAGACTGCATTTCTTGGCACAATGTATTTTCCCTATTCACGCAACTAACTTTGTCAGTTTTCAAGCTACAAAAGTTTCGTATACCTCATTTTAATCCATAAGAAACGCACTTTCTTTTGATATATCACTTATTCAAAAAACTTAAGTTCATAAAATTTATCAAATTTGCATATCATTACAATTTTGGTACAGAGTCCATTTCTTGGCACAATGTGTTTTCCCTATTCACGCAAATAACTCTGTCAGTTTTCAAGCTACAAAAGTTTCGTATACCTCATTTTAATCCATAAGAAACGCACTTTCTTTTGATATATCACTTATTCAAAAAACTTAAGTTCATAAAATTTATCAAATTTGCATATCATTACAATTTTGGTACAGAGTGCATTTCTTGGCACAATGTATTTTCCCTATTCACGCAACTAACTTTGTCAGTTTTCAAGCTACGACAGTTTCATATACCTCATTTTAATCCATATGAGGTATATGAAACGCACTTTCTTTTGATATATCACTTATTCAAAAATCTTAAGTTCATAAAATTTATCAAATTTGCATATCATTACAATTTTGGCACAAAGTACATTTCGTGGTAAATTTTTCTTTTTCCTATTCACGCAAATAACTTTGTCAGTTTTCAAGCTACGACAGTTTTGTATACCTCATTTTAATCCATAAAAAACGCACTTACATTTTGATATATTATTTATACAAGAATCTTAAGTCCATAAAATTTATCAAATTTGCATATCATTACAATTTTGGCACAAAGTACATTTCGTGGTAAATTTTTCTTTTTCCTATTCATGCAAATAACTTTGTCAGTTTTCAAGCTACGACAGTTTCGTATACCTCATTTTAATCCATAAGAAACGCACTTTATTCTGATATATCACTTATTCAAAAATTTTAAGTTCATAAAATTTATAAAATTTGCATATCGTTACAATTTTGGTACAGAGTACATTTCTTGGCACAATGTATTTTCCCTATTGACGCAAATAACTCTGTCAGTTTTCAAGCTACGACAGTTTCATATACCTCATTTTAATCCACAAGAAAGGCACTTTCTTTTGATATATCACTTATTCAAAAATCTTAAGTTCATAAAATTTATCAAATTTGCATATCATTACAATTTTGGTACAGAGTACATTTCTTACTATATTGTATTTTCCTTATTCACGCAAATAACTTTGTCAGTTTTCAAGCAACGACAGTGTCATACACCTCATTTTAACACATAAGAAACGCACTTTCTTTGGATATATCACTTATTCAAAAATCTTAAGTTCATAAAATTTATCAAATTCTCATATCATTACAATTTCGGTACAGAGTACATTCCTTGGCACAATGTATTTTCACTATTCACGCAAATAACTTTGTCAGTTTTCAAGTTACGACAGTTTCGTGTACCTTATTTTAATCCATAAGGAACGCACTTTTTTTTTTGATATATTAATTATAAAATAATCTTAAGTTCATAAAATTTTTCAAATTTGCATATCATTACAATTTTGGCACAGAGTACATTTCGAAGTATATTTTTCTTTTTTCTATTCACGCAAATAACTTTGTCAGTTTTCAAGCTAAGAAAGCTGCGTATACCTCATTTTAATCCATAAGAAACGCACTTTCTTCTGATATATCATTCAAAAATCTTAAGTTCATAAAATTTATAAACTTTGCATATCATTCAAATTTTGGCACAGAGTACATTTCTTAGTATATTTTTTTTCCTATTCACGCAACTAACTTTGTCAGTTTTCAAGCTACGACAGTTTCATATACCTCATTTTAATCCATAAGAAACGCGCTTTCTTTTGATGTATCACTTATTCAAAAATCTTAAGTTCATAAAATTTATCAAATTTGCATATCATTACAATTTTGGTACAAAGTGCATTTCTTGCCAGAATATATTTTCCCTATTCTGTAGTGTACGATTTGCTCAAATACCTCATTCAAAATTTTTTTTATATTTCGTAAGGAAATCATGACGCAGGTTATATTTGTTCTTTACTCAATTTTTATAACAAAATGTAGCCAATTAACATTTTGTTATAAAAATAGTAACTTTAGCAAAATGTATTATATTTATAAAATTTTGTTTGCAAAATTGTTTAAATTTTAAATTTAACTACTCATTAATATCAACAAAAATCATTTGCTTACATACAAATATTTATAAACATTTGTTGCCAGCTGTGTTCATTAGTTTTATTAATTTTATTGATCCTTAAGTAATTATTATATTTATATTATATTATGTATTTATGCAAAAATATTTAAAAAAAATAACAATAACATTATTAGCCTTGTTATTTTGTTTATATGAACTATTACCTTTAATTATTTGTGATAAAATACGTTGTTGTCTGTTGAGGGTTTGATATAAGAAAAGCTTAAAGGTTTTTGTCTGGGATAAAGGATTGATATAAATAGGAATAAAGTCGAGTTGTAATCAATAGGAACATTGTAATCAATAAACATGTCTCCGATTTTGGATGCGAACTGTCAATAAGTTTGACACAAGCTAACAACTTCCTTTTTCCTCTAACTGCTGAAGTGGTAACAACGAAATTCGGATAAATATTGATGATAAACCTTTAAATTCTAACCCAATCATCGTCTCTAAAAAGTTCCAGAGAGAAGGTAAGTTTTACCTCTGGAATTATCCCTAAATAGGAGCTATCTTACAGTAAATTCCTATATATCCCAATTCAGGTTCTTGGAAACGTTTAAACGTTCCCAAAACGTGCCGTGTCCGAGAATTCTTCTCTCTGTTGGGTCATTCAACATTTCGTGGATTTACCCCAAATGTCGCTCAAGAATCGCCTCCTATTTTGAAAATCGCTTTGTCAACACCTTTTAGAGAATATCCGCAGTAAAAGAAACGGTCCATATCACCACCTATTCGAAATTATTCCACAAAATGTCACTACCTTCGGTACGAGACTAGCAACATCACCAACAACTTAGCCTACATATTTAGTGTGTTCAAATCCACTCCTATAAAGGAAAATTTAAAAGTGTTTATGCATAAAATCTAAAGCTCCTAAATTCAAACCATCATATGGCCATTGTGGACCGATGGTTTCATATTTGCTTTAAATTTAATATAGTGTGATATATTATAACCAAGGCCAAAGGCCAAAGAGAAAAAAAACAAATATAAGTAGCTTGAACAAAAACATTATTTTTAAGTGAATCCAACTCTCAAAAATACAAGCAACAAAACCCAAATCAAACAAAACAGACAACTACAATTATCATTAATAATAAGTTATAATAGATATGTGGAAAAGCTATACTAGTGATGGAAATAATAATTAAAGTAAAGGAAGGTCAAAGGAAGGAAAAAATTTAATATAAAATAAGTGAATAGCGAAAGATAAAGTGGAATGTAATGGTTAACAAAATAGAGAAAAAACAAATAAATATATCGTTAAGAATGACAAAAGAAAACTATTAACAAAATAAAAAGTGAAAATTGATTTGTGATTAAAAATAAAGTAAATGCGAAAACAAGCACCAACACGAAGAAATTGATAGAAGAGAAAATCTGCATAAAGAAAAACTGAAAACAAGAAAAAAGACAATTAAATAGAAAAAGAGAAGTAAAAGCAACAGTGCTATAAGCAAAAAGAGAAAAGTAATGAGAAATAAAAAACAAAAGCCAAGAACATAAAAAAAAAAATTGAATAAATTTAAAAGTATAAAAATAAAAGTATAAATTTAAGTTTATTTAAGTTACTTAGTTGAATAACGTGAAAAAAAAAAAACAAAAAAAAATATTGAGAAAGTTCTAATTATTGTTAAAATTAAAATTCATGTGTAGCTGTGTAAAACCAAAATAATAAATTATTTCTAAGTTTATAAACAAATTTAGTTTAATCAATACTTAGTGTTATTTTTATTTATTTTAAGAGATTTGTTCAAATTTGAAAAGAAATATAAATAAATGTTTAAAAAGTAAAATGAATGAAACTCTTTATATTTAAATTACACTAAACTACACACAACTACACATTATTATTCATAAAACACTACACTAAATTTTAAAACATAATATTACACTAAATACTCATAATTACACCTAATACACAACAACACATATGAAAACATAATATTTAAAACAAATCACACTAATTACCCATCATTACACCTAAAAACAAATCACACCAAATACAAAAATTAAACTTTGTATATCATTAAAATTTTGGCACAGAGTACATTTCTTAGTATATTTTTTTTCCTATTCACGCAACTAACTTTGTCAGTTTTCAAGCAACGACAGTTTCGTATACCTCATTTTAATCCATAAGAAACGCACTTTCTTTTGATATATCACTTATTCAAAAAACTTAAGTTCATAAAATTTATCAAATTTGCGTATCATTACAATTTTGGTACAGAGTGCATTTCTTGGCACAATGTATTTTCCCTATTCACGCAACTAACTTTGTCAGTTTTCAAGCTACGACAGTTTCATATACCTCATTTTAATCCATAAGAAACGCACTTCTTTTGATATATCACTTATTCAAAAATCTTAAGTTCATAAAATTTATCAAATTTGCATATCATTACAATTTTGGTACAAAGTGCATTTCTTGCCAGAATATATTTTCCCTATTCTGTAGTGTACGATTTGCTCAAATACCTCATTCAAAATCATGACGCAGGTTATATTTGTTCTTTACTCAATATTAATTGGCTACATTTTGTTATAAAAATAGTAACTTTAGCAAAATGTATTATATTTATAAAATTTTGTTTGCAAAATTGTTTAAATTTTAAATTTAACTACTCATTAATATCAACAAAAATCATTTGCTTACATACAAATATTTATAAACATTTGTTGCCAGCTGTGTTCATTAGTTTTATTAATTTTATTGATCCTTAAGTAATTATTATATTTATATTATATTATGTATTTATGCAAAAATATTAAAAAAAAAATAACAATAACATTATTAGCCTTGTTATTTTGTTTATATGAACTATTACCTTTAATTATTTGTGATAAAATACGTTGTTGTCTGTTGAGGGTTTGATATAAGAAAAGCTTAAAGGTTTTTGTCTGGGATAAAGGATTGATATAAATAGGAATAAAGTCGAGTTGTAATCAATAGGAATAGTTTCAATTGACATTTGTCTATCTACTTACTAAACATGTCTCCGATTTTGGAAGCGAACTGTCAATAAGTTTGACAGCTAACAACTTCCTTTTTCCTCTAACTGCTGAAGTGGTAACAACGAAATTCGGATAAATATTGATGATAAACCTTTAAATTCTAACCCAATCATCGTCTCTTAAAAGTTCCAGAGAGAAGGTAAGTTTTACCTCTGGAATTATCCCTAAATAGGAGCTATCTTACAGTAAATTCCTATATATCCCAATTCAGATTCTTGGAAACGTATAAACGTTCCCAAAACGTGCCGTGTCCGAGAATTCTTCTCTCTGAGAAGACTTTTGCTTTGGGTCATTCAACATTTCGTGGATTTACCCCAAATGTCGCTCAAGAATCGCCTCCTATTTTGAAAATCGCTTTGTCAACACCTTTTAGAGAATATCCGCAGTAAAAGAAACGGTCCATATCACCACCTATTCGAAATTATTCCACAAAATGTCACTACCTTCGGTATGAGACTAGCAACATCACCAACAACTTAGCCTACATATTTAGTGTGTTCAAATCCACTCCTATAAAGGAAAATTTAAAAGTGTTTATGCATAAAATCTAAAGCTCACAAATTCAAACCATCATATGGCCATTGTGGACCGATGGCTTCATATTTGCTTTAAATTTAATATAGTGTGATATATTATAACCAAGGCCAAAGGCCAAAGAGAAAAAAAAAACAAATATAAGTAGCTTGAACAAAAACATTATTTTTAAGTGAATCCAACTCTCAAAAATACAAGCAACAAAACCCAAATCAAACAAAACAGACAACTACAATTATCATTAATAATAAGTTATAATAGATATGTGGAAAAGCTATACTAGTGATGGAAATAATAATTAAAGTAAAGGAAGGTCAAAGGAAGGAAAAAATTTAATATAAAATAAGTGAATAGCGAAAGATAAAGTGGAATGTAATGGTTAAGAAAATAGAGAAAAAACAAATAAATATATCGTTAAGAATGACAAAAGAAAACTATTAACAAAATAAAAAGTGAAAATTGATTTGTGATTAAAAATAAAGTAAATGCGAAAACAAGCACCAACACGAAGAAATTGATAGAAGAGAAAATCTGCATAAAGAAAAACTGAAAACAAGAAAAAAGACAATTAAATAGAAAAAGAGAAGTAAAAGCAACAGTGCTATAAGCAAAAAGAGGAAAGTAATGAGAAATAAAAAACAAAAGCCAAGAACATAAAAAAAAAAAAAATTGAATAAATTTAAAAGTATAAAAATAAAAGTATAAATTTAAGTTTATTTAAGTTACTTAGTTGAATAACGTGAAAAAAAAAAAACAAAAAAAAAATATTGAGAAAGTTCTAATTATTGTTAAAATTAAAATTCATGTGTAGCTGTGTAAAACCAAAATAATAAATTATTTCTAAGTTTATAAACAAATTTAGTTTAATCAGTACTTAGTGTTATTTTTATTTATTTTAAGAGATTTGTTCAAATTTGAAAAGAAATATAAATAAATGTTTAAAAAGTAAAATGAATGAAACTCTTTATATTTAAATTACACTAAACTACACACAACTACACATTATTATTCATAAAACACTACACTAAATTTTAAAACATAATATTACACTAAATACTCATAATTACACCTAATACACAACAACACATATGAAAACATAATATTTAAAACAAATCACACTAACTAATTACCCATCATTACACCTAAAAACAAATCACACCAAATACACACAATTACACCTAATATATGTACATACAACTCAAAAACAAGAGAGAAAAAATCACACATAATTTATACTAATCACAAACTAGGTTCATCATAATCCAACTTCATCACGCTCGAGGAGGCCTCATCGATCATCATGATTAAGTTTGGTGAGTTTTAAATTTTATAATTGTTTTTTTTTTTCTTTCTCATTAATATTTTGTTGTATTCTCGCGCATACGCAGAACGAAGTGAGAAGTAACAATTGTTGCAAATTTTTGTTTTTTTTTACATTTTCTTAAATTTTTTTTCTTTTGTTTTGATTATGAAATCTTTTGAAATTCGCAATTATTACTTCTATTAGTTTTTTTTAAGAGTGTTTGGTAATCATAACTTATCGATGCAAAAGTTAACCTCTTAAGCATCGCGAACAAAATATTTAATCAGTTTTTATTTAATCGATAAAGAGTTTGATATTTGTTGTTGCTAAAAATTAATAATAAATTTAAAATTTAACACGGTGTAAATAATAATTGAATACTTGTTTTATATAGTTTCAAAACTTGAAATAACATTCAAATATTTAATTAGTTTGTTATCATTTTTTTAATTTAACAGAATTAAAAGTGTAATCGAGAAAATTACATATATATATTTCTATTTTTTTATTGTAAAATTCTAATAATTTAGTCATTAAAGTTGAGAACAATTATTTTTACCATATCATTTGAAATTTTTTCTTAATTTATTAAAACTACCTATTATACCATAGTAATCAACACTTATGCTAAAGTTATTATTAGTTAAGATGATTTTTGTTGAAATTTTGAACAGTTAAAATAAAAGAAGTGTTTATTCAGAATGAATTGCTAAATTAAAGAATATCTGTTTTCAATTATGTAATGGAAGGTTAGGATAACTACAACTGTGGGATTCTAGAAAAATTTAATTTACTCTTCGTCCCTAGAATCACGGTAGGGATGGTCATGAGACCCTCCTAATCACATCTAGGACACCTATTCTGGTAACTTTGTCAATACCTTTTTGTTTTTCTCACTCTCATATATAATCATAGAGGGGCTTGTTTTGTGTTTTGTATCTGTGATTACTGGTCCATTGTAAAGTAAATATTAGTAACAAAATAGGGAGTCTATAAAAACAGGACTATATAACGAACGAGGTTAGGCGGGAAAGAGAACCGAACTCCCCCAATCCCGACTGATCGCTAGCGATATAATGGCTCCCGCAGTCCTCCTTTTCCCTAACACTTTAATGGAAAGCTTAACATCTTGTTTTCATAAAAATGCTGCATCGAACCGCATCCATGAATATTTCGCTTTCTATTTTATAATTATTTGCATTTGTTTGCTACAATACATTTTAGGTATATTGTTGTAAATTGATAGCAAATAGTGATATTCAGGTTTAGTATAGTACAGAAAATGGCGCCCAACGTGGGGAAGAATGAAACCAAAGTTTGGTTAATTTCGGTTCCGAATCTTTTCAGTTTTGTAAATTTTCATTAACTGCTAAGTGAAAAAGCAGTTAAGTAAAAGCAAACTTTATCTTTGGAATAAATATGCAAGTTTTCTGGAAATTTAGATATTTGAGTGTTCGAGTAATCTAACCGTTTACTTCTGCATATTCTTTTCTTGGACACTGTGAACTTTTACTTATTTGAGTTTACACTTTTGCATGAATTTTTGTATAATTTTGTTTTGATATTTTCTTGACTTAGTTATCAGCGGCTTATGTTTAGGTAGACTTATATTATATGGCAAAATGCAATTTAATATCCCGTATACATAAGAAGATGGTCGGAAAACTTAAGTGCTGGTTTGTCGTAAAGTATTTTTACATTATTTACAAAATTCTTCCATAGACTTGTTTTGAATACCTGTATTGAACATGAGTTACCATATTTATATCCTAACTGGTTGTTACATGAAAGAAAACAGATTTGTATGAAATAATATTTGATTGATTTTAGAAAAGTTTTTTTTATAAATTATATGTATACCCATAGTATTGTCTATATTCTATAGCGTATATAAAATATTTGGAATAGCCTAACTGAAAAAGTAAGGAACATATATAATTTTGATTAATCTGATTTTATTACGTTTTGATACTTTTGTTTTGATAAAAGATGATGAGTCATACGCCAATTAAAAATTCCGGAGTACTAGTTACTCAATCTCCACAGATGGAGCAGGATACGATGAATAGTTTCGAAAAATGTCATATTTGCGACTAACGAAAGGACAATAAGATAGAATGTTTGTTAATCGTAAAATGTAACCATAGTTTTCATCGTGCATGTATTGAAAATTTCTTGTCAGAGAACAATGCATGCCCCGTTTGTAATCTTTCGTGCGAATTATCGGACTTAAAGAGAGTTTCGTTTCCTTTCAAACCTAATCGACCTAGAGGAGGAAAAACTCGTGGTGCCCAGGGTGGACATCAATATTCAACTCGTAGCGCTACGCAAAATTTGTTTCAAGATCCTCAAACGTTTAATCAGGTCACCTTTGCAAGTAACGCAAACGAAACTGATCAATCGGAAAACATATCTAATGAAACGGCAATTTCTCAAACCGATAAATTGATTCCCGTCAATGAAACTCCAGTTGACTCACAAAACGTTAAAACATCGGTCATAGATTATGCTCAAATTAATAGAATGATTGAAATTAATTTAGGTAGAGCCCTAAACAACTTCAATAGTGTTCCTCAGAACTTCGTTCAACCCAATATCGATTATAATTTGATAAATAGAATGATTGAAGAAAATGTTTCCAAAGTTTTTCAAAATCTTAATTTGACTACAAATAATAACCCAAATCAGTCCCAACAACCTCAGATTGTTTCTAAAATTTTCCTAGAACCACATCAACAAAATCGTAGACCTTTGAATTCTAATGTTCCTAATAGGAAAACATAACTACTTCAATTCTACAGTTTCAAAATCAGAATTCTCAATCCAACGTTCAACAACCGCGTACTTTCAATGACCAAACTCCAAATTTTGATAATGCACAACAAGTTAATCAATCTGCTTTAGATCCTAATTTACGGCAAGCTAATTTATTGGATCCTAACGTTGAAAGTCAAACTCAAACACCAAATTTTCTACGTTCACAATCTAATCCAAGAGTTGGATCTAGAATTAGTCCAAATTTGTATAACCACAATAACTTTTTTCCAAGTAGTTTTTCGTCAAACGCAAGTTTTAGTTCGGATAAAGTAACCTCTATTATCCAAAACTGGGGGTTGAAGTTTGATGGCACATGCAACGGTCTATATGTTGAGGAATTCTTATATCGTTTACGTTACCTTATTAATGATTACTTTAACGGAGATTTTAACTTTATTCGTCCGAATCTTCATATAGTGCTGGAAGGTAAAGCCAAGAATTGGTTTTGGTCTTATCATAAAAGAGCTCAACCAATTATATGGGAAGATTTTTGTAATGCTATTCGAGATCAATATAAAGATTTCAAGTCCCCATTCGACATACGCGAGGAAATACGTAATCGCAAACAAAAACCTGGGGAATCGTTTGACACATTTTATGAGTCAATATCTTCTTTAATGGATCGTCTTCCTAATCCCCTGTCGGAGTGCGAATTGATCGAGATCATTACGAGAAACCTCAGACCGGACATCAGACACGAATTGCTATATCAACCTATTCATTCGATTTCGAATCTGAGGAAGTTAGTGCAAATGCGTGAATCTTTTCTCAATGATGAGTATGTACGTCGTAATTTTTCAGCTAGAAACCCAAATACAATGATAACTCGTAGACAAGTTGCGGAAATCGATTCTGAACTTGACTTGAACCAAGATTTTGATTTCCATAAAGAATCGTCTGTAGACGCTGTTCATAAGCCCGAAGTAGTTCCTCGCTGTTGGAATTGTGACCAACTAGGTCATTTCTATGAAGATTGCTTGTTGGAACGAACTATATTCTGTTATGGTTGCGGTGCCAAAAACACCTACAAGCCAAAATGCGCTAAATGTTTAAATCGAAAATCTTCAAAAAACATAAAACCACCTGTTCCGCAGAAGGAACAACTATGAATCCATGTAAAACACCAGATTTTCCAAATATTTCTAATAAATCCCCTGATATTGACCCTAATGCTACTGATTTGACCAATGATTTCCCGAATAATTTAACGTCTGACAGTTTTGAACCTGATTATAGTGGTTTCCAAATTCTAAAACGTGATCTTTGTAAGAATATTACCAATACCTACCATGATCCTAAAATTTTATATCCAAAACCACCCTTTCACAGACGCTGGGAAAATTATTAAGCTAAACGCAATGAAATTTTTCAAGATTTTTCCATTTCACAAATTTCAGCTTGTCGTAGACAAAAACGGTCGACAATACGTCTTCGCAACTTCCCTAATGATATGCGATACTACGCCAAAGTAAGCTTCCTTAATTTTACGGAATACGGATTGCTGGATACTGGCGCTAGTATTAGTTGCATCGGTTCAGAGTTTGCTCATGAAGATTTCACAAAATATCCAAATTTTACCAGATGCAAATCATTTGTTAAAACAGCAGATGGTAAATCACAAAAAGTAGTTGGTTGGCTTAACGTCGATGTAAATTTCAAGGATAATTTTCGTAATTTAAACATTTTTATTATTCCCACAATTTCTCAGAGACTAATACTAGGTATTGATTTCTGGAGAAAATTCAATTTAATACCAGATGTTATCAAATCTGTAGATTTAGTTGATAAATCTCTACTCAAATTTTGTCCGTCAGCTTTGTCTGAATTGTTGAAAAGTCCGTCTGAAAATGAGCAATCTGATCCTCAGGATTCAGAAAACTACTTCTATAAACTATCTTTTTCCCAAAAACAACAATTAAAAGCAGTTATTTCGTTGTTTCCTAATTTTGAAACACAGGGACTTGGTCGTACAACTTTAATAAAACATGAAATCGATGTAGGCGAAGCAAAGCCAATAAAACAACGTTTCTACCCTGTGTCTCCAGTAGAAAAGTTAATGTTTTCTGAAATAGATCGAATGCTATCTTTAGGAGTGATAGAACAGTCAACATCAACTTGGAGTAGTCCAATGAGATTAGTAATTAAACCCAACAAAGTAAGATTGTGTCTTGACGCAAGAAAAGTTAATATAGTTACTAAGAAAGATGCGTATCCTTTACCATCGATCGAAGGAATCTTCTCTCGCTTGCCCAAAGCTAACATAATAACGAAGTTAGATTTAAAAGATGCTTATTGGCAAGTCGAATTATCAGAAAAGTCTAAACCATTAACAGCCTTTACTGTACCCGGTAGACCGCTCTACCAATTCGTGGTTATGCCTTTCGGCCTTTGTACGGCTCCGCAAACCATGTGTCGTTTAATGGAAGAGATCATTCCACCAGATCTCAAGAATATGGTATTTGGTTACCTAGATGATTTGTTAATAGTATCCGAAACTTTTGAGCAACATCTTTCTGTTTTAGTCCGTATTTCCGAACAGTTTAGAAAAGCAAACCTAACGTTGAATATCTCAAAAAGCCATTTTTGCGTAACACGGGTGAAATACCTTGGCTATGTGATAGGAGATGGCGGAATTACGACCGATCCAGAGAAGATTAGTGCTATAAAGGATTGGCCAGTACCAAAGAATCTCAAGCAAGTGCGAGGATTCTTAGGACTCGCAGGTTGGTATAGGAGATTCATAGAAAATTTCTCTAGTGTAGTATTTCCTATTACTGAAACTATATCAACTAAGAGAAAATTCGTTTGGACCCCAGAAGCTCAATTAGCTTTCGAAAAAATCAAATCTCTTTTAACATCAGCCCCAATTCTTAGTAACCCTGATTTTAATAAAAAATTATTTTTACATTGCGACTCAAGTGATTACGGTATCGGTGCTGTGTTAGTTCAACTCGATGATGACAATTGTGAAAAAACCATAGCCTATATGAGTAAGAAGCTCAACTCTGCGCAACACAATTATAGCGTGACCGAACGCGAATGTCTTGCCGCGTTAGAAGCAAGACATTCGCTATGCTATTTAGAACTCCAAGAGTTCGAAATCATTACCGATCATGCGAGCCTTGTATGGTTAATGCGCAAGCCAAACCTTAGTGGTCGTTTAGCACGATGGGCCTTGAAGCTCCAGACATACAGTTAGTCATCGTAAGGGTAAAGAAAACATCGTCCCAGATGCGCTCTCCAGGATTCCCTGCGATGAATTTGCAACTATTGAAATTACCGAACCTGAAATAGACCTATCCTCTCCTTGCTTTAAAGACTTCGATTATACAAAATTGAAAACAAAAATACATGAAAACCGGGAAAAGTATCCAGATATTCGTATCGTGGATGAATTCGTCTATATAAGAACACAACATTGCGACGGTAATGAAACAAATGAAAGTAATGCGTGGAAACTTTGGATTCCAGAAGGTTTAAGAAAGGATTTAATAAATAGATTTCATTCTTCGTTAACAACAGCTCACGGAGGAATGCAAAAGACTGTAGATCTCCTTAAGCGAACATTCTTCTGGCCAGGTTTAGTTAAAGACGTAAGAGACTTCATACGAGATTGCGAAATTTGTAAAACGACGAAGGCACCAAACTTCGTGATGAAACCTGAAATGGGAAAACAAATTGTCTCTATCCGTCCGTTTCAGCGTTTATATATCGATTTGTTAGGTCCATATCCCAGAAGTAAATCCGGCCATATTGGTTTGTTAATCGTATTAGACCATCTCTCGAAATTCCATTGGTTACATCCGTTAAAGAAATTTACGTCAGATGCAATCAAAACATTTATGGAACAACAAATCTTCCACATGTACGGTGTCCCTGAAGTTATCGTTAGCGATAATGGATCACAGTTTAAGTCTAACGATTTTAACGCTTACTTAACCTCATTGGGAATAAACCATGTTTATACAGCCTATTACTCACCACAAGCTAACGCTTCCGAACGAGTTAATCGTTCCTTAATAGCGGGTATTCGTTCGTACCTGAAAGCAGATCACACGAAGTGGGATGAGCATCTGAGTGCCATTAGTTGTGCACTTCGGAACTCATGTCACCAAGCGATCAACACATCACCCTATCACGCCCTTTTCGGCTTCGATATGGTGACCCATGGGTCATCATACGCCTTATTGCGAAACCTTAAACTTTTAGATGAACCCTCATATCGTTTAAATAGAGATGATAGTGTGCAATTAATAAGAAAAGATATTCAAAAACACATTAAAACTGCATATGAGAGAAATCAGCATTATTATAACTTACGAACTCGACCCCAAACGTTTACGGTAGGCCAAGAAGTTTTACGTCGTAATTTTGTCCAAAGCAATGCTGCGGATCGGTTCAATGCCAAATTTGCTCCTTTATTCGTAAAAGCTAAGGTAAAGGATAAGCTGGGAAATCATTACTACGTACTCGAAGATCTACAGGGTAAACAAATCGGCACACTTCATGCTAAAGATATTCGGATATAATCGTCCTTTTTCCAGCTAATATTGTTACTCAACGAGTCAATATTATCCGGTTTTGTAGTGTACGATTTGCTCAAATACCTCATTCAAAATTTTTTTAATATTTCGTAAGGAAATCGTGACGCAGGTTATATTTGTTCTTTACTCAATATTAATTGGCTACATTTTGTTATAAAAATAGTAACTTTAGCAAAATATATTATATTTATAAAATTTTGTTTGCAAAATTGTTTAAATTTTAAATTTAACTACTCATTAATATCAACAAAAATCATTTGCTTACATACAAATATTTATAAACATTTGTTGCCAGCTGTGTTCATTAGTTTTATTAATTTTATTGATCCTTAAGTAATTATTATATTTATATTATATTATGTATTTATGCAAAAATATTAAAAAAAAATAACAATAACATTATTAGCCTTGTTATTTTGTTTATATGAACTATTACCTTTAATTATTTGTGATAAAATACGTTGTTGTCTGTTGAGGGTTTGATATAAGAAAAGCTTAAAGGTTTTTGTCTGGGATAAAGGATTGATATAAATAGGAATAAAGTCGAGTTGTAATCAATAGGAATAGTTTCAATTGACATTTGTCTATCTACTTACTAAACATGTCTCCGATTTTGGAAGCGAACTGTCAATAAGTTTGACAGCTAACAACTTCCTTTTTCCTCTAACTGCTGAAGTGGTAACAACGAAATTCGGATAAATATTGATGATAAACCTTTAACTTCTAACCCAATCATCGTCTCTTAAAAGTTCCAGAGAGAAGGTAAGTTTTACCTCTGGAATTATCCCTAAATAGGAGCTATCTTACAGTAAATTCCTATATATCCCAATTCAGGTTCTTGGAAACGTATAAACGTTCCCAAAACGTGCCGTGTCCGAGAATTCTTCTCTCTGAGAAGACTTTTGCTTTGGGTCATTCAACATTTCGTGGATTTACCCCAAATGTCGCTCAAGAATCGCCTCCTATTTTGAAAATCGCTTTGTCAACACCTTTTAGAGAATATCCGCAGTAAAAGAAACGGTCCATATCACCACCTATTCGAAATTGTTCCACAAAATGTCACTACCTTCGGTACGAGACTAGCAACATCACCAACAACTTAGCCTACATATTTAGTGTGTTCAAATCCACTCCTATAAAGGAAAATTTAAAAGTGTTTATGTATAAAATCTAAAGCTCACAAAATAAAATAAGTGAATAGCGAAAGATAAAGTGGAATGTAATGGTTAACAAAATAGAGAAAAAACAAATAAATATATCGTTAAGAATGATGAAAGAAAACTATTAACAAAATAAAAAGTGAAAATTGATTTGTGATTAAAAATAAAGTAAATGCGAAAACAAGCACCAACACGAAGAAATTGATAGAAGAGAAAATCTGCATAAAGAAAAACTGAAAACAAGAAAAAAGACAATTAAATAGAAAAAGAGAAGTAAAAGCAACAGTGCTATAAGCAAAAAGAGGAAAGTAATGAGAAATAAAAAACAAAAGCCAAGAACATAAAAAAAAAGAATAAATTTAAAAGTATAAAAATAAAAGTATAAATTTAAGTTTATTTAAGTTACTTAGTTGAATAACGTGAAAAAAAAACAAAAAAAAAAATATTGAGAAAGTTCTAATTATTGTTAAAATTAAAATTCATGTGTAGCTGTGTAAAACCAAAATAATAAATTATTTCTAAGTTTATAAACAAATTTAGTTTAATCAATACTTAGTGTTATTTTTTTTTTATTTTAAGAGATTTGTTCAAATTTGAAAAGAAATATAAATAAATGTTTAAAAAGTAAAATGAATGAACATTATTATTCATAAAACACTATACTAAATTTTAAAACATAATATTACACTAAATACTCATAATTACACCTAATACACAACAACACATTTGAAAACATAATATTTAAAACAAATCACACTAATTACCCATCATTACACCTAAAAACAAATCACACCAAATACACACAATTACACCTAATATATGTACATACAACTCAAAAACAAGAGAGAAAAAATCACACATAATTTATACTAATCACAAACTAGGTTCATCATAATCCAACTTCATCACGTTCGAGGAGGCCTCATCGATCATCATGATTAAGTTTGGTGAGTTTTAAATTTTATAATTGTTTTTTTTTCTTTCTCATTTTTTTTGATGTTTGTTGTAAATAATATTTTGTTGTATTCTCGCGCATAGGCAGAACGAAGTGAGAAGTAACAATTGTTGCAAATTTTTGTTTTTTTTTACATTTTCTTAAATTTTTTTTCTTTTGTTTTGATTATGAAATGTTTTGAAATTCGCAATTATTACTTCTATTAGTTTGTTTTAAGAGTGTTTGGTAATCATAACTTATCGATGCAAAAGTTAACCTCTTAAGCATCGCGAACAAAATATTTAATCAGTTTTTATTTAATCGATAAAGAGTTTGATATTTGTTGTTGCTAAAAATTAATAATAAATTTAAAATTTAACACGGTGTAA
Source organism: Lucilia sericata (assembly GCF_015586225.1). Lineage (NCBI taxonomy): Eukaryota > Metazoa > Arthropoda > Insecta > Diptera > Calliphoridae > Lucilia > Lucilia sericata. The sequence goes on along the minus strand of NW_023994848.1, from coordinate 46,696 downwards.
ATAATAATTGAATACTTGTTTTATATAGTTTCAAAACTTGAAATAACATTCAAATATTTAATTAGTTTGTTATCATTTTTTTAATTTAACAGAATTAAAAGTGTAATCGAGAAAATTAGATATATATATTTCTATTTTTTTTATTGTAAAATTCTAATAATTTAGTCATTAAAGTTGAGAACAATTATTTTTATCATATCATTTGAAATTTTTTCTTAATTTATTAAAACTACCTATCTGTTTTCAATTATGTAATGGAATGTTAGGATAACTACAACTGTGGGATTCTAGAAAAATTTAATTTACTCTTCGTCCCTAGAATCACGGTAGGGAGGATCATGAGACCCTCCTAATCACATCTAGGACACCTATTCTGGTAACTTTGTCAATACCTTTTTGTTTTTCTCACTCTCATATATAATCACAGAGGGGCTTGTTTTGTGTTTTGTATCTGTGATTACTGGTCCATTGTAAAGTAAATATTAGTAACAAAATAGGGAGTCTATAAAAACAGGACTATATAACGAACGAGGTTAGGCGGGAAAGAGGACCGAACTCCCCCAATCCCGACTGATCGCTAGCGATATAATGGCTCCGCAGTCCTCCTTTTCCCTAACACTTTAATGGAAAGCTTAACATCTTGTTTTCATAAATATGCTGCATCGAACCGCATCCATAAATATTTCGCTTTCTATTTTATAATAATTTGCATTTGTTTGCTACAATACATTTTAGGTATATTGTTGTAAATTGATAGCAAGTAGTGATATTCAGGTTTAGTATAGTACAATTCACGCAAATAACTTTGACAGTTTTCAAGCTACGACAGTTTCGTGTACCTCATTTTAATCCATAAAAAACGCACTTACCTTTTGATATATTATTTATACAAGAATCTTAAGTCTATAAAATTTATCAAATTTGCATATCATTACAATTTTGGTACAGAGTGCATTTCTGCCACAATGTATTTTCCCTATTCACGCAAATAACTTTGTCAGTTTTCAAGCTACGACAGTTTCGTTTACCTCATTTTAATCCATAAGAAACGCACTTTCTTTGAATATATCACTTATTCAAAAATCTTAAGTTCATAAAATTTACCAAATTTGCATATCATTACAATTTTGGTACAGAGTGTATTTCTTGGCACAATGTATTTTCCCTATTCACGCAAATAACTTTGTCAGTTTTCAAGCTACGACAGTTTCGTATAGATCATTTTAATCCGTAGGAAACGCACTTTATTTTGATATATCACTTATTCAAAAGTCTTAAGTTCATAAAATTTATAAAATTTGCATATCGTTACAATTTTGGTACAGAGTGCATTTCTTAGTATATTGTATTTTCCCTATTCACACAAATAACTTTGTCAGTTTTCAAGCTACGACAGTTTCGTATACCTCATTTTAAATAATAAGAAACGCACTTTCTTTTGATATATCCTTTATACAAAAATCTTAAGTTCATAAAATTTGTCAAATTTGCATATCATTACAATTTTGGTACAGAGTGCATTTCTTAGTATATTGTATTTTCCCTATTCACGCAAATAACTTTGTCTGTTTTCAAGCTACGACAGTTTTGTATACCTCATTTTAATCCATAAGAAACGCACTTTCTTCTGATATATCAACTATTCAAAAAACTTAAGTTCATAAAATTTATTAAATTTGCATATCATTACAATTTTGGTACAGAGTGCATTTCTTGGCACAATGTATTTTCCCTATTCACGCAACTAACTTTGTCAGTTTTCAAGCTACGACAGTTTCATATACCTCTTTTTAATCCATAAGAAACGCACTTTCTTTTGATATATCACTTATTCAAAAATCTTAAGTTCATAAAATTTATCAAATTTTATGCATTTCTTGCCAGAATATATTTTCCCTATTCACGCAAATAACTTTGACAGTTTTCAAGCTACGACAGTTTCGTATACCTCATTTTGATCCAGAATCCGCACTTACCTTTTGATATATTATTTATACAAGAATCTTAAGTCCATAAAATTTATCAAATTTGCATATCATTACAATTTTGGTACAGAGTGCATTTCTTGCCACAATGTATTTTCCCTATTCACGCAAATAGCTTTGTCAGTTTTCAAGCTACGACAGTTTTGTATACCTCATTTTAAATAATAAGAAACGCACTTTCTTCTGATATATCACTTATTCAAAAATCTTAAGTTGATAAAATTTATAAACTTTGCATATCATTACAATTTTGGCACAGAGTACATTTCGTAGTATATTTTTCTTTTTCCTATTCACGCAAATAACTTTGTCAGTTTTCAAGCTAAGACAGTTTCGTATACCTCATTTTACACATCACTTGGCACAATGTGTTTTCCCTATTCACGCAAATAACTTTGTCAGTTTTCAAGCTACAAAAGTTTCGTATACCTCATTTTAAATAATAAGAAACGCACTTTCTTTTGATATATCATTTATACAAAAATCTTAAGTTCATAAAATTTGTCAAATTTGCATATCATTACAATTTTGGTACAGAGTGCATTTCTTAGTATATTGTATTTTCCCTATTCACGCAAATAACTTTGTCAGTTTTCGAGCTACGATAGCTTCGTATACCTCATTTTAATCCATAAGAAACGCAATTTTTTTTGATAGATTACTTATAAAAAAATCTTTAGTTCATAAAATTTATCAAATTTGCATATCATTACAATTTTGGTACAGAGTGCATTTCTTAGTATATTGTATTTTCCCTATTCACACAAATAACTTTGTCTGTTTTCAAGCTACGACAGTTTTGTATACCTCATTTTAATCCATAAGAAACGCACTTTCTTCTGATATATCACTTATTCAAAAAACTTAAGTTCATAAAATTTATCAAATTTGCATATCATTACAATTTTGGTACAGAGTGCATTTCTTGGCACAATGTGTTTTCCCTATTCACGCAAATAACTTTGTCAGTTTTCAAGCTACAAAAGTTTCGTATACCTCATTTTAAATAATAAGAAACGCACTTTCTTTTGATATATCATTTATACAAAAATCTTAAGTTCATAAAATTTGTCAAATTTGCACTTTCGTTGAATATATCACTTATTCAAAAATCTTAAGTTCATAAAATTTATCAAATTTGCATATCTTTACAATTTTGATACAGAGTGCATTTTTTGGCACAATGTGTTTTCCCTATTCACGCAAATAACTTTGTCAGTTTTCAAGCTACAAAAGCTTCGTATACCTCATATTAAATAATAAGAAACGCACTTTCTTTTGATATATCATTTATACAAAAATCTTAAGTTCATAAAATTTGTCAAATTTGCATATCATTACAATTTTGGTACAGAGTGCATTTCTTAGTATATTGTATTTTCCCTATTCACGCAAATAACTTTGTCAGTTTTCGAGCTACGATAGCTTCGTATACCTCATTTTAATCCATAAGAAACGCAATTTATTTTGATAGATTACTTATAAAAAAATCTTTAGTTCATAACATTTATCAAATTTGCATATCATTACAATTTTGGTACAGAGTGCATTTCTTGGCACAATGTATTTTCCCTATTCACGCAACTAACTTTGTCAGTTTTCAAGCTACGACAGTTTCATATACCTCATTTTAATCCATAAGAAACGCACTTTGTTTTGATATATCACTTATTCAAAAATCTTAAGTTCATAAAATTTATCAAATTTTATGCATTTCTTGCCAGAATATATTTTCCCTATTCACGCAAATAACTTTGACAGTTTTCAAGCTACGACAGTTTCGTATACCTCATTTTAATCCAGAATCCGCACTTACCTTTTGATATATTATTTATACAAGAATCTTAAGTCCATAAAATTTATCAAATTTGCATATCATTACAATTTTGGTACAGAGTGCATTTCTTGCCACAATGTATTTTCCCTATTCACGCAAATAGCTTTGTCAGTTTTCAAGCTACGACAGTTTTGTATACCACATTTTAATCCATAAGAAACGCACTTTCTTCTGATATACAACTTATTCAAAAATCTTAAGTTGATAAAATTTATAAACTTTGCATATCATTACAATTTTGGCACAGAGTACATTTCGTAGTATATTTTTCTTTTTCCTATTCACGCAAATAACTTTGTCAGTTTTCAAGCTAAGACAGTTTCGTATACCTCATTTTAATCCATAAGAAACGCACTTTATTCTGATATATCACTTGGCACAATGTGTTTTCCCTATTCACGCAAATAACTTTGTCAGTTTTCAAGCTACAAAAGTTTCGTATACCTCATTTTAAATAATAAGAAACGCACTTTCTTTTGATATATCATTTATACAAAAATCTTAAGTTCATAAAATTTGTCAAATTTGCATATCATTACAATTTTGGTACAGAGTGCATTTCTTAGTATATTGTATTTTCCCTATTCACGCAAATAACTTTGTCTGTTTTCAAGCTACGACAGTTTTGTATACCTCATTTTAATCCGTAGGAAACGCACTTTCTTTTGATGTATCACTTATTCAAAAGTCTTAAGTTCATAAAATTTGCATATCATTACAATTTTGGTACAGAGTGCATTTCTTAGTATATTGTATTTTCCCTATTCACACAAATAACTTTGTCAGTTTTCAAGCTACGACAGTTTCGTATACCTCATTTTAAATAATAAGAAACGCACTTTCTTTTGATATATCATTTATACAAAAATCTTAAGTTCATAAAATTTGTCAAATTTGCATATCATTACAATTTTGGTACAGAGTGCATTTCTTAGTATATTGTATTTTCCCTATTCACGCAAATAACTTTGTCTGTTTTCAAGCTACGACAGTTTTGTATACCTCATTTTAATCCATAAGAAACGCACTTTCTTCTGATATATCACCTATTCAAAAAACTTAAGTTCATAAAATTTATCAAATTTGCATATCATTACAATTTTGGTACAGAGTGCATTTCTTAGTATATTGTATTTTCCCTATTCACGCAAATAACTTTGTCTGTTTTCAAGCTACGACAGTTTTGTATACCTCATTTTAATCCATAAGAAACGCACTTTCTTCTGATATATCACCTATTCAAAAATCTTAAGTTCATAAAATTTGTCAAATTTGCACTTTCTTTGAATATATCACTTATTCAAAAATCTTAAGTTCATAAAATTTATCAAATTTGCATATCTTTACAATTTTGGTACAGAGTGCAATTCTTGGCTTCGTATACCTCATTTTAATCCATAAGAAACGCACTTTATTCTGATATATCACTTGGCACAATGTGTTTTCCCTATTCACGCAACTAACTTTGTCAGTTTTCAAGCTACGACAGTTTCATATACCTCTTTTTAATCCATAAGAAACGCACTTTCTTTTGGTATATCACTTATTCAAAAATCTTAAGTTCATAAAATTTATCAAATTTTATGCATTTCTTGCCAGAATATATTTTCCCTATTCACGCAAATAACTTTGACAGTTTTCAAGCTACGACAGTTTCGTATACCTCATTTTAATCCAGAATCCGCACTTACCTTTTGATATATTATTTATACAAGAATCTTAAGTCCATAAAATTTATCAAATTTGCATATCATTACAATTTTGGTACAGAGTGCATTTCTTGCCACAATGTATTTTCCCTATTCACGCAAATAGCTTTGTCAGTTTTCAAGCTACGGCAGTTTTGTATACCTCATTTTAATCCATAAGAAACGCACTTTCTTCTGATATATCACTTATTCAAAAATCTTAAGTTGATAAAATTTATAAACTTTGCATATCATTACAATTTTGGCACAGAGTACATTTCGTAGTATATTTTTCTTTTTCCTATTCACGCAAATAACTTTGTCAGTTTTCAAGCTAAGACAGTTTCGTATACCTCATTTTACACATCACTTGGCACAATGTGTTTTCCCTATTCACGCAAATAACTTTGTCAGTTTTCAAGCTACAAAAGTTTCGTATACCTCATTTTAAATAATAAGAAACGCACTTTCTTTTGATATATCATTTATACAAAAATCTTAAGTTCATAAAATTTGTCAAATTTGCATATTATTACAATTTTGGTACAGAGTGCATTTCTTAGTATATTGTATTTTCCCTATTCACGCAAATAACTTTGTCAGTTTTCGAGCTACGATAGCTTCGTATACCTCATTTTAATCCATAAGAAACGCAATTTCTTTTGATAGATTACTTATAAAAAAATCTTTAGTTCATAAAATTTATCAAATTTGCATATCATTACAATTTTGGTACAGAGTGCATTTCTTAGTATATTGTATTTTCCCTATTCACGCAAATAACTTTGTCAGTTTTCGAGCTATGATAGCTTCATATACCTCATTTTAATCCATAAGAAACGCACTTTCTTTTGATATATCATTTATAAAAAAATCTTTAGTTCATAAAATTTGTCAAATTTGCATATCATTACAATTTTGGTACAGAGTGCATTTCTTAGTATATTGTATTTTCCCTATTCGCACAAATAACTTTGTCATTTTAATCCATAGGAAACGCAGTTTCTTTTGATGTATCACTTATTCAAAAGTCTTAAGTTCATAAAATTTATAAAATTTGCATATCGTTACAATTTTGGTACAGAGTGCATTTCTTAGTATATTGTATTTTCCCTATTCACACAAATAACTTTGTCAGTTTTCAAGCTACAAAAGTTTCGTATACCTCATTTTAAATAATAAGAAACGCACTTTCTTTTGATATATCATTTATACAAAAATCTTAAGTTCATAAAATTGATAATATTTGCATATCATTACAATTTTGGTACAGAGTGCATTTCTTAGTATATTGTATTTTCCCTATTCACGCAAATAACTTTGTCTGTTTTCAAGCTACGACAGTTTTGTATACCTCATTTTAATCCATAAGAAACGCACTTTCTTCTGATATATCACTTATTCAAAAAACTTAAGTTCATAAAATTTATCAAATTTGCATATCATTACAATTTTGGTACAGAGTGCATTTCTTAGTATATTGTATTTTCCCTATTCACGCAAATAACTTTGTCAGTTTTCGAGCTACAAAAGTTTCGTATACCTTATTTTAAATAATAAGAAACGCACTTTCTTTTGATGTATCATTTATACAAAAATCTTAAGTTCATAAAATTTGTCAAATTTGCACTTTCTTTGAATATATCACTTATTCAAAAATCTTAAGTTCATAAAATTTATCAAATTTGCATATCTTTACAATTTTGGTACAGAGTGCATTTCTTGGCTTCGTATACCTCATTTTAATCCATAAGAAACGCACTTTATTCTGATATATCACTTGGCACAATGTGTTTTCCCTATTCACGCAAATAACTTTGTCAGTTTTCAAGCTACAAAAGTTTCGTATACCTCATTTTAAATAATAAGAAACGCACTTTCTTTTGATATATCATTTATACAAAAATCTTAAGTTCATAAAATTTGTCAAATTTGCATATCATTACAATTTTGGTACAGAGTGCATTTCTTAGTATATTGTATTTTCCCTATTCACGCAAATAACTTTGTCTGTTTTCAAGCTACGACAGTTTTGTATACCTCATTTTAATCCGTAGGAAACGCACTTTCTTTTGATGTATCACTTATTCAAAAGTCTTAAGTTCATAAAATTTATAAAATTTGCATATTGTTACAATTTTGGTACAGAGTGCATTTCTTAGTATATTGTATTTTCCCTATTCACACAAATAACTTTGTCAGTTTTCAAGCTACGACAGTTTCGTATACCTCATTTTAAATAATAAGAAACGCACTTTCTTTTGATATATCATTTATACAAAAATCTTAAGTTCATAAAATTTGTCAAATTTGCATATCATTACAATTTTGGTACAGAGTGCATTTCTTAGTATATTGTATTTTCCCTATTCACGCAAATAACTTTGTCTGTTTTCAAGCTACGACAGTTTTGAATACCTCATTTTAATCCATAAGAAACGCACTTTCTTCTGATATATCACCTATTCAAAAAACTTAAGTTCATAAAATTTATCAAATTTGCATATCATTACAATTTTGGTACAGAGTGTATTTCTTGGCACAATGTATTTTCCCTATTCACGCAACTAACTTTGTCAGTTTTCAAGCTACGACAGTTTCATATACCTCTTTTTAATCCATAAGAAACGCACTTTCTTTTGGTATATCACTTATTCAAAAATCTTAAGTTCATAAAATTTATCAAATTTTATGCATTTCTTGCCAGAATATATTTTCCCTATTCACGCAAAAACCTTTGACAGTTTTCAAGCTACGACAGTTTCGTATACCTCATTTTAATCCAGAATCCGCACTTACCTTTTGATATATTATTTATACAAGAATCTTAAGTCCATAAAATTTATCAAATTTGCATATCATTACAATTTTGGTACAGAGTGCATTTCTTGCCACAATGTATTTTCCCTATTCACGCAAATAGCTTTGTCAGTTTTCAAGCTACGGCAGTTTTGTATACCTCATTTTAATCCATAAGAAACGCACTTTCTTCTGATATATCACTTATTCAAAAATCTTAAGTTGATAAAATTTATAAACTTTGCATATCATTACAATTTTGGCACAGAGTACATTTCGTAGTATATTTTTCTTTTTCCTATTCACGCAAATAACTTTGTCAGTTTTCAAGCTAAGACAGTTTCGTATACCTCATTTTACACATCACTTGGCACAATGTGTTTTCCCTATTCACGCAAATAACTTTGTCAGTTTTCAAGCTACAAAAGTTTCGTATACCTCATTTTAAATAATAAGAAACGCACTTTCTTTTGATATATCATTTATACAAAAATCTTAAGTTCATAAAATTTGTCAAATTTGCATATCATTACAATTTTGGTACAGAGTGCATTTCTTAGTATATTGTATTTTCCCTATTCACGCAAATAACTTTGTCAGTTTTCGAGCTACGATAGCTTCGTATACCTCATTTTAATCCATAAGAAACGCAATTTCTTTTGATAGATTACTTATAAAAAAATCTTTAGTTCATAAAATTTATCAAATTTGCATATCATTACAATTTTGGTACAGAGTGCATTTCTTAGTATATTGTATTTTCCCTATTCACGCAAATAACTTTGTCAGTTTTCGAGCTATGATAGCTTCATATACCTCATTTTAATCCATAAGAAGCGCACTTTCTTTTGATATATCATTTATAAAAAAATCTTTAGTTCATAAAATTTGTCAAATTTGCATATCATTACAATTTTGGTACAGAGTGCATTTCTTAGTATATTGTATTTTCCCTATTCGCACAAATAACTTTGTCATTTTAATCCATAGGAAACGCAGTTTCTTTTGATGTATCACTTATTCAAAAGTCTTAAGTTCATAAAATTTATAAAATTTGCATATCGTTACAATTTTGGTACAGAGTGCATTTCTTAGTATATTGTATTTTCCCTATTCACACAAATAACTTTGTCAGTTTTCAAGCTACAAAAGTTTCGTATATCTCATTTTAAATAATAAGAAACGCACTTTCTTTTGATATATCATTTATACAAAAATCTTAAGTTCATAAAATTGATAATATTTGCATATCATTACAATTTTGGTACAGAGTGCATTTCTTAGTATATTGTATTTTCCCTATTCACGCAAATAACTTTGTCTGTTTTCAAGCTACGACAGTTTTGTATACCTCATTTTAATCCATAAGAAACGCACTTTCTTCTGATATATCACTTATTCAAAAAACTTAAGTTCATAAAATTTATCAAATTTGCATATCATTACAATTTTGGTACAGAGTGCATTTCTTAGTATATTGTATTTTCCCTATTCACGCAAATAACTTTGTCAGTTTTCGAGCTACAAAAGTTTCGTATACCTCATTTTAAATAATAAGAAACGCACTTTCTTTTGATGTATCATTTATACAAAAATCTTAAGTTCATAAAATTTGTCAAATTTGCACTTTCTTTGAATATATCACTTATTCAAAAATCTTAAGTTCATAAAATTTATCAAATTTGCATATCTTTACAATTTTGGTACAGAGTGCATTTCTTGGCACAATGTGTTTTCCCTATTCACGCAAATAACTTTGTCAGTTTTCAAGCTACAAAAGTTTCGTATACCTCATTTTAAATAATAAGAAACGCACTTTCTTTTGATATATCATTTATACAAAAATCTTAAGTTCATAAAATTTGTCAAATTTGCATATCATTACAATTTTGGTACAGAGTGCATTTCTTAGTATATTGTAATTTCCCTATTCACGCAAATAACTTTGTCAGTTTTCGAGCTACGATAGCTTCGTATACCTCATTTTAATCCATAAGAAACGCAATTTCTTTTGATAGATTACTTATAAAAAAATCTTTAGTTCATAAAATTTATCAAATTTGCATATCATTACAATTTTGGTACAGAGTGCATTTCTTGGCACAATGTATTTTCCCTATTCACGCAACTAACTTTGTCAGTTTTCAAGCTACGACAGTTTCATATACCTCTTTTTAATCCATAAGAAACGCACTTTCTTTTGATATATCACTTATTCAAAAATCTTAAGTTCATAAAATTTATCAAATTTTATGCATTTCTTGCCAGAATATATTTTCCCTATTCACGCAAATAACTTTGACAGTTTTCAAGCTACGACAGTTTCGTATACCTCATTTTAATCCAGAATCCGCACTTACCTTTTGATATATTATTTATACAAGAATCTTAAGTCCATAAAATTTATCAAATTTGCATATCATTACAATTTTGGTACAGAGTGCATTTCTTGCCACAATGTATTTTCCCTATTCACGCAAATAGCTTTGTCAGTTTTCAAGCTACGACAGTTTTGTATACCTCATTTTAATCCATAAGAAACGCACTTTCTTCTGATATATCACTTATTCAAAAATCTTAAGTTGATAAAATTTATAAACTTTGCATATCATTACAATTTTGGCACAGAGTACATTTCGTAGTATATTTTTCTTTTTCCTATTCACGCAAATAACTTTGTCAGTTTTCAAGCTAAGACAGTTTCGTATACCTCATTTTAATCCATAAGAAACGCACTTTATTCTGATATATCACTTGGCACAATGTGTTTTCCCTATTCACGCAAATAACTTTGTCAGTTTTCAAGCTACAAAAGTTTCGTATACCTCATTTTAAATAATAAGAAACGCACTTTCTTTTGATATATCATTTATACAAAAATCTTAAGTTCATAAAATTTTTCAAATTTGCATATCATTACAATTTTGGTACAGAGTTCATTTCTTAGTATATTGTATTTTCCCTATTCACGCAAATAACTTTGTCAGTTTTCGAGCTACGATAGCTTCGTATACCTCATTTTAATCCATAAGAAACGCAATTTCTTTTGATAGATCACTTATAAAAAAATCTTTAGTTCATAAAATTTATCAAATTTGCATATCATTACAATTTTGGTACAGAGTGCATTTCTTAGTATATTGTATTTTCCCTATTCTCACAAATAACTTTGTCATTGTAATCCATAGGAAACGCAGTTTCTTTTGATGTATCACTTATTCAAAAGTCTTAAGTTCATAAAATTTATAAAATTTGCATATCGTTACAATTTTGGTACAGAGTGCATTTCTTAGTATATTGTATTTTCCCTATTCACACAAATAACTTTGTCAGTTTTCAAGCTACAAAAGTTTCGTATACCTCATTTTAAATAATAAGAAACGCACTTTCTTTTGATATATCATTTATACAAAAATCTTAAGTTCATAAAATTGATAATATTTGCATATCATTACAATTTTGGTACAGAGTGCATTTCTTAGTATATTGTATTTTCCCTATTCACGCAAATAACTTTGTCTGTTTTCAAGCTACGACAGTTTTGTATACCTCATTTTAATCCATAAGAAACGCACTTTCTTCTGATATATCACTTATTCAAAAAACTTAAGTTCATAAAATTTATCAAATTTGCATATCATTACAATTTTGGTACAGAGTGCATTTCTTGGCACAATGTGTTTTCCCTATTCACGCAAATAACTTTGTCAGTTTTCAAGCTACAAAAGTTTCGTATACCTCATTTTAAATAATAAGAAACGCACTTTCTTTTGATATATCATTTATACAAAAATCTTAAGTTCATAAAATTTGTCAAATTTGCACTTTCTTTGAATATATCACTTATTCAAAAATCTTAAGTTCATAAAATTTATCAAATTTGCATATCTTTACAATTTTGGTACAGAGTGCATTTCTTGGCACAATGTGTTTTCCCTATTCACGCAAATAACTTTGTCAGTTTTCGAGCTACAAAAGTTTCGTATACCTCATTTTAAATAATAAGAAACGCACTTTCTTTTGATGTATCATTTATACAAAAATCTTAAGTTCATAAAATTTGTCAAATTTGCACTTTCTTTGAATATATCACTTATTCAAAAATCTTGAGTTCATAAAATTTATCAAATTTGCATATCTTTACAATTTTGGTACAGAGTGTATTTCTTGGCACAATGTGTTTTCCCTATTCACGCAAATAACTTTGTCAGTTTTCAAGCTACAAAAGTTTCGTATACCTCATTTTAAATAATAAGAAACGCACTTCCTTTTGATATATCATTTATACAAAAATCTTAAGTTCATAAAATTTGTCAAATTTGCATATCATTACAATTTTGGTACAGAGTGCATTTCTTAGTATATTGTAATTTCCCTATTCACGCAAATAACTTTGTCAGTTTTCGAGCTACGATAGCTTCGTATACCTCATTTTAATCCATAAGAAACGCAATTTCTTTTGATAGATTACTTATAAAAAAATCTTTAGTTCATAAAATTTATCAAATTTGCATATCATTACAATTTTGGTACAGAGTGCATTTCTTGGCACAATGTATTTTCCCTATTCACGCAACTAACTTTGTCAGTTTTCAAGCTACGACAGTTTCATATACCTCTTTTTAATCCATAAGAAACGCACTTTCTTTTGATATATCACTTATTCAAAAATCTTAAGTTCATAAAATTTATCAAATTTTATGCATTTCTTGCCAGAATATATTTTCCCTATTCACGCAAATAACTTTGACAGTTTTCAAGCTACGACAGTTTCGTATACCTCATTTTAATCCAGAATCCGCACTTACCTTTTGATATATTATTTATACAAGAATCTTAAGTCCATAAAATTTATCAAATTTGCATATCATTACAATTTTGGTACAGAGTGCATTTCTTGCCACAATGTATTTTCCCTATTCACGCAAATAGCTTTGTCAGTTTTCAAGCTACGACAGTTTTGTATACCTCATTTTAATCCATAAGAAACGCACTTTCTTCTGATATATCACTTATTCAAAAATCTTAAGTTGATAAAATTTATAAACTTTGCATATCATTACAATTTTGGCACAGAGTACATTTCGTAGTATATTTTTCTTTTTCCTATTCACGCAAATAACTTTGTCAGTTTTCAAGCTAAGACAGTTTCGTATACCTCATTTTAATCCATAAGAAACGCACTTTATTCTGATATATCACTTGGCACAATGTGTTTTCCCTATTCACGCAAATAACTTTGTCAGTTTTCAAGCTACAAAAGTTTCGTATACCTCATTTTAAATAATAAGAAACGCACTTTCTTTTGATATATCATTTATACAAAAATCTTAAGTTCATAAAATTTGTCAAATTTGCATATCATTACAATTTTGGTACAGAGTTCATTTCTTAGTATATTGTATTTTCCCTATTCACGCAAATAACTTTGTCAGTTTTCGAGCTACTGTGGCGTTATAATATTTTAACATTTAAAAATACTTTTTGAAAATAACACTTTGTTTCTTGAAATATTTTTAATCAAAATATCTTTGCATTTTATATTAATAAGTTTTCTGTTTTTGAAAAATAATTTTTCATTCTTTTTGATAATTCTGATTTTGAGTGTTCGTAAAAAATTCCTTTTTTTTTTTTATTAGTTTTAAATAAATTAATTTTTTTTATATAAAATATAAAATTTAGTGTTTGAGTTTTATTTATTTTGCCTAACTCATTAAACCACTAAAATTGGTGACCCCGAACACAAGAACACAAACGCAAGAGCCGCAAACATGTCTGTGAACAGCTCAGAGGAAGAATTTGCCTCGCTTCCACCAACGAATGAAATAGCTCGTGTTTCCGTCAAGGTGCCGCCATTTTGGAAGACTAATCCGGCCTTATGGTTTAAGCAAGTGGAAAGTCAATTTATCACCGCTGGAATCACCTCGGATTCTACAAAATTCCATACTATTGTCGGATCCATTGAAGCTAATGTTCTGTGTGAGGTAAGCGACATTATTCTGCAACCCCCGGAGACGAATATGTATGAAACACTTAAACAACGGCTACAAGAACGCTTCACTGATTCTGAAGAAAAGCAGTTAAAGAAATTGTTACGCGACATAGAGTTGGGAGATAAAAAACCCTCAACACTTCTACGCGAGATGTCTACATTATCTTCTGGAAAAGTATCAGACGAACTTCTGAAGAATTTGTGGATGCAACGTTTGCCAAAGCAAATGCAAGCAATTCTGTCCGTAAGTAGCGAATCTTTAAATAGATTGGCGCTTATGGCAGATAAAATCGCTGACACATCTGAATCTTGGGAGGTAAATGCCATAGCTGGTTCATCAACATTGTCTAATAGTACCATAGAGAAGAAAATTGATGCACTTACTAAACAAGTTGAAGCTTTATCTAGAGGTAGAAGTCGTTCAAAGAGCCGAGTTCGCAGTAATCAACAGCCACGCACTAGAGAAGCATCCGCAGGTAAGAAAGCCAAACCCTACTGCTGGTACCATTTCAAATTTGGAGAAAAAGCTACTAAGTGCATCCAGCCATGCACTTTCTCCAGCCCACATTCCAATTCGACGGAAAACTACTAGGCTCCTCGTCCACGGTGACAGACGAGGCTAGCCGAGAACTTTGTCGCCTTTTTCTTCAAGATCGAATACTAAATAAAAAATTCCTTGTCGATACTGGCGCCGACGTTTCTGTATATCCTGTCACATCTTCTCAACTTCAACAAAATCCTGACCCATTAAAATTATTTGCTGTAAATAAATCAGTTATCAAAACATATGGGAATAAATCACTAAATTTAAATTTGGGCTTAAAGCGAAATTTTCGGTGGACTTTTATTTTGGCTGACGTTGAAAAGCCGATAATTGGTGCCGATTTTCTAAGCCATTTTGGATTATTGGTGGACATAAAAAACAATCGTCTGATTGATAATGTTTCCCAGTCTCAAAGTGAAGGATCATTGTATTATGAAACTACCCCTTTGACAATTAAAACTATCCAAGATGAGTCATATTTTTCCAAATTGCTCCGTGAATTTCCTGATTTGACAGAACTGTCATCATTCACAAAAGACGTCAGACATTCTGTTACACACCATATCCAAACAAAAGGACCTCCTGTGTTTGCTAAAGCGCGCAGGTTATCACCTGAAAAGCTTGAAATTGTGAAAAGAGAGTTTGAAGATATGGTCAAACAAGGTATATGTCGGCCTTCAAAAAGTAGTTGGGCAAGTCCACTACATCTTGTTTTAAAATCAAATGGAGAGTGGCGTCCATGCGGCGACTATCGCCGTCTAAATGCTGTTACTGTTCCCGATCGCTATCCAGTGCCCCACATCCATGACTTTGGATACATGCTAAGTGGTAAGGTTATATTCAGCAAGGTAGACTTGGTAAAAGCATACCACCAAATACCTGTTGAAAAAGACGACATTGAGAAGACCGCTATAATCACGCCTATAGGTCTTTTCGAATTCCCCTGCATGACGTTTGGTTTGTGCAATGCTGCACAAACTTTTCAACGGTTCATCAATGAAGTTGTCAGAGGCTTGGATTTTTGTTACGCCTATATCGACGATATACTAATTGCGTCGAAAAACCTGGAAGAACATAAGCATCATGTCAAGATATTGTTTGATAGACTTCGTGAATATGGTATCACAATCAACGCATCTAAATCAGTTTTTGGTGCTTCGGAACTCAAGTTTCTAGGTTATCTGGTAACACCTAACGGTTTAAAACCATTACCGGAACGTGTAGAAGCCATTGTCAACTATAAACAGCCGAACACCGTTAAAGAGATGAGACGTTTTTTGGGTATGATCAACTTTTATCGACGTTTCATACCTAAAGCTGCACAACAACAAGCTATTCTTCACGAATTACATTCAGGTTGTAAGAAAAACGACAATCGAAAAATCAATTGGACTCCAGAACTCATAAATGCATTTCAACAATGTAAACAACAACTCGCTGATGCTACTCTGCTGTCATATCCATCGATGAATGCCCCTACTTCACTTTGGGTAGACGCTTCAGATACTGGTATGGGAGGTGTACTTCAACAACAAATTAATGGTGAGTGGAAACCAATCGCATTTTATTCAAAAAGTTTGACCAAAACACAAACAAAGTATTGCGCATATGATCGAGAGCTTTTGGCAGCATATTCCGCCTTAAAACATTTTCAATATTTTTTGGAAGGACGAGAATTTATAATATACACCGATCATAAACCTCTGACCTTTGCATTCAAGCAAAAGCCAGAAAAGGCTTCTCCACGACAACTGAGGCATTTGGACTTCATTGGCCAACACACAGTCGACATTCGATATATACCTGGAAAGGATAATGTAGTTGCCGATGCACTATCGCGCCTAAATGTTGTGACAATGCCATCACCTATAAACTTTGAATTATTAGCAAAAGAGCAGCAATCTGATGAAGAATTACAAGCAATACTAAATTCACCACAAGGTTTATCTTTGAAACAAATGAAATTACCTGATGCTGATGTACAAATTTACTGCGATGTGTCAACAACAAATATTCGACCTTATATAACTCCAAGTTATCGCAAGCCACTTTTTGATTATTTACATAATCTTTCACACCCAGGAATAAATAAATCAGTGGAACTTGTCAAAAGTCGTTATGTGTGGCCGTCAATTTCCAAAGATGTACGTAATTGGTCTAAATGTTGTATTGCCTGTCAATCATCAAAAGTTCAGCGCCATGTAAAAAGCCCACTTGACAATTTTGAGTTACCAAGCCAACGTCTCAAGAATATCAACATTGACATCGTTGGACCTCTAACGCTTTGTAAAAATTACAGGTATGTTTTGACTTGTATTGATAGATTTACCAGGTGGACAGAAGCCATACCACTGGAAGACATAACTGCTGAATCGGTTGCCACTGCTTTTCTACATGGTTGGATATCCCGATATGGAGTGCCTGCACAAGTCACTACTGACCAAGGGAGCCAATTTGAAAGTTCGTTGTTTCGTGAATTTTGCAAGATTCTTGGAATTAAAACATTTCATACGACACCTTATCATCCTCAAGCAAACGGCCTTATTGAAAGATGGCATCGTTCATTGAAAGCAGCTTTAAAATGCTACAAAAATCAAAATTGGGTTGATAATTTACCGTTAGTCCTAATGGGTTTACGATCATCAGTGATTCAAGACATTGGATATTCTCCAGCAGAAATGTTATATGGAACAAATCTACGTCTCCCTGGTGATTTTTTTGAATCTTATGAAGAATCAAGAACTAACAATGATTGGGTAAAACAATTTTGTGAAAACATGCAAATGCTTAAAGCCAGCCCTACAGCACATCACGGTGCAAACAGCAGCTTCATACCTAGCACTTTAAAAAACTGCACTCACGTTTTTATTAGACATGATGCTGTCAGAAAACCTTTACAACGTCCATATGATGGTCCGTTTAAGGTGATAAGTCGTAACGACAAAATATTTAAATTGCTGGTATCTGGAAAGGAGAAAGTTGTATCTATCGACCGCCTTAAACCAGCATTTATATTTACAGAAGACACAAGAGAAGAACCAAATATAGAACCCAAACAAATTCCCCAGAAAAATAATGATGGAATCAAACTTCGTTCTGGTCGTCGAGTTACCTTCGCTTTACCTTAAATTGTCGTTGTCACTAGGGCGGGGGTACTGTGGCGTTATAATATTTTAACATTTAAAAATACTTTTTGAAAATAACACTTTGTTTCTTGAAATATTTTTAATCAAAATATCTTTGCATTTTATATTAATAAGTTTTCTGTTTTTGAAAAATAATTTTTCATTCTTTTTGATAATTCTGATTTTGAGTGTTCGTAAAAAATTCCTTTTTTTTTTTTTATTAGTTTTAAATAAATTAATTTTTTTTATATAAAATATAAAATTTAGTGTTTGAGTTTTATTTATTTTGCCTAACTCATTAAACCACTAAACTACGATAGCTTCGTATACCTCATTTTAATCCATAAGAAACGCAATTTCTTTTGATAGATCACTTATAAAAAAATCTTTAGTTCATAAAATTTATCAAATTTGCATATCATTACAATTTTGGTACAGAGTGCATTTCTTAGTATATTGTATTTTCCCTATTCTCACAAATAACTTTGTCATTGTAATCCATAGGAAACGCAGTTTCTTTTGATGTATCACTTATTCAAAAGTCTTAAGTTCATAAAATTTATAAAATTTGCATATCGTTACAATTTTGGTACAGAGTGCATTTCTTAGTATATTGTATTTTCCCTATTCACACAAATAACTTTGTCAGTTTTCAAGCTACAAAAGTTTCGTATACCTCATTTTAAATAATAAGAAACGCACTTTCTTTTGATATATCATTTATACAAAAATCTTAAGTTCATAAAATTGATAATATTTGCATATCATTACAATTTTGGTACAGAGTGCATTTCTTAGTATATTGTATTTTCCCTATTCACGCAAATAACTTTGTCTGTTTTCAAGCTACGACAGTTTTGTATACCTCATTTTAATCCATAAGAAACGCACTTTCTTCTGATATATCACTTATTCAAAAAACTTAAGTTCATAAAATTTATCAAATTTGCATATCATTACAATTTTGGTACAGAGTGCATTTCTTGGCACAATGTGTTTTCCCTATTCACGCAAATAACTTTGTCAGTTTTCAAGCTACAAAAGTTTCGTATACCTCATTTTAAATAATAAGAAACGCACTTTCTTTTGATATATCATTTATACAAAAATCTTAAGTTCATAAAATTTGTCAAATTTGCACTTTCTTTGAATATATCACTTATTCAAAAATCTTAAGTTCATAAAATTTATCAAATTTGCATATCTTTACAATTTTGGTACAGAGTGCATTTCTTGGCACAATGTGTTTTCCCTATTCACGCAAATAACTTTGTCAGTTTTCAAGCTGCAAAAGTTTCGTATACCTCATTTTAAATAATAAGAAACGCACTTTCTTTTGATATATCATTTATACAAAAATCTTAAGTTCATAAAATTTGTCAAATTTGCATATCATTACAATTTTGGTACAGAGTGCATTTCTTAGTATATTGTATTTTCCCTATTCACGCAAATAAATTTGTCAGTTTTCGAGCTACGATAGCTTCGTATACCTCATTTTAATCCATAAGAAACGCAATTTCTTTTGATAGATTACTTATAAAAAAATCTTTAGTTCATAAAATTTATCAAATTTGCATATCATTACAATTTTGGTACAGAGTGCATTTCTTAGTATATTGTATTTTCCCTATTCACACAAATAACTTTGTCAGTTTTCAAGCTACAAAAGTTTCGTATACCTCATTTTAAATAATAAGAAACGCACTTTCTTTTGATATATCATTTATACAAAAATCTTAAGTTCATAAAATTGATAATATTTGCATATCATTACAATATTGGTACAGAGTGCATTTCTTAGTATATTGTATTTTCCCTATTCACACAAATAACTTTGTCTGTTTCCAAGCTACGACAGTTTTGTATACCTCATTTTAATCCATAAGAAACGCACTTTCTTCTGATATATCACTTATTCAAAAAACTTAAGTTCATAAAATTTATCAAATTTGCATATCATTACAATTTTGGTACAGAGTGCATTTCTTGGCACAATGTGTTTTCCCTATTCACGCAAATAACTTTGTCAGTTTTCAAGCTACAAAAGTTTCGTATACCTCATTTTAAATAATAAGAAACGCACTTTCTTTTGATATATCATTTATACAAAAATCTTAAGTTCATAAAATTTGTCAAATTTGCACTTTCTTTGAATATATCACTTATTCAAAAATCTTAAGTTCATAAAATTTATCAAATTTGCATATCTTTACAATTTTGGTACAGAGTGCATTTCTTGGCACAATGTGTTTTTTCCCTATTCACCCAAATAACTTTGTCAGTTTTCAAGCTACAAATGTTTCGTATACCTCATTTTAAATAATAAGAAACGCACTTTCTTTTGATATATCATTTATACAAAAATCTTAAGTTCATAAAATTTGTCAAATTTGCATATCATTACAATTTTGGTACAGAGTGCATTTCTTAGTATATTGTATTTTCCCTATTCACGCAAATAACTTTGTCTGATTTCAAGCTACGACAGTTTTGTATACCTCATTTTAATCCATAAGAAACGCACTTTCTTCTGATATATCACTTATTCAAAAAACTTAAGTTCATAAAATTTATCAAATTTGCATATCATTACAATTTTGGTACAGAGTGCATTTCTTGACACAATGTATTTTCCCTATTCACGCAAATAACTTTGTCAGTTTTCAAGCTACGACAGTTTCATATACCTCTTTTTAATCCATAAGAAACGCACTTTCTTTTGATATATCACTTATTCAAAAATCTTAAGTTCATAAAATTTATCAAATTTTATGCATTTCTTGCCAGAATATATTTTCCCTATTCACGCAAATAACTTTGTCAGTTTTCAAGCTACGACAGTTTTGTATACCTCATTTTAATCCATAAGAAACGCACTTACCTTTTGATATATTATTTATACAAGAATCTTAAGTCCACAAAATTTATCAAATTTGCATATCTTTACAATTTTGGTACAGAGTGCATTTCTTGGCACAATGTGTTTTCCCTATTCACGGAAATAACTTTGTCAGTTTTCAAGCTACAAAAGTTTCGTATACCTCATTTTAAATAATAAGAAACGCACTTTCTTTTGGTATATCACTTATTCAAAAATCTTAAGTTCATAAAATTTATCAAATTTTATGCATTTCTTGCCAGAATATATTTTCCCTATTCACGCAAATAACTTTGACAGTTTTCAAGCTACGACAGTTTCGTATTCCTCATTTTAATCCAGAATCCGCACTTACCTTTTGATATATTATTTATACAAGAATCTTAAGTCCATAAAATTTATCAAATTTGCATATCATTACAATTTTGGTACAGAGTGCATTTCTTGCCACAATGTATTTTCCCTATTCACGCAAATAGCTTTGTCAGTTTTCAAGCTACGACAGTTTTGTATACCTCATTTTAATCCATAAGAAACGCACTTTCTTCTGATATATCACTTATTCAAAAATCTTAGGTTAGGTTAGGTTAGGTTAGGTTGATAGGAGGATGTATACTACATCAAATCCGAAGAAATACACCTAGGCCACTATCGGGCCTGTTGTGCGCTCCAATTCAAGAAAAAAAAAAAAAAAATTGTTTACTGAATGTTCAGAAACTCAGTTTCCTGGACGTAATTCCTAAGAATCTTCCAATCGGTGTTGGTTAAGAATGTTATTTCCGGAATAACATCACTTCCAATATACTTGGATCTAACTTCGACGAATGCCTGACAATGGCAAAGAAAGTGCTCCAGAGTTTCACTGTCCTCTCCACATGCTCTACATTCGTCTGAATTCGCACGTCCAATTTTGTATAGATGTGCTCGTAATCCTGTGTGTCCACTGAGAATACGTACCATCATACTAACCTCAGACTTGCTCATTTTGAGAAGATTTCTCGTTTTGCTCTCATCAGGGTCACCCCATAGAATCTTTGTTGTTCTACCCACCGTTTCATTATTCCAAGAGGCCTTATGGGATTCTCTCATCCATATTTTTAATTCAGCTTTTGTTGCGTCGAATGGTTTTGCGTTTGTCAGGTTAACTACATCGAGCTCCCTTCCCTTTAAAGCTATTGCATTCGCCCTTTCGTTGCCGATTACTCCCGAGTGGCCTGGTACCCATATGATGTGAACCTTACCTCTGGGAGAGTATTCAGTTAAAGCTTTCTTACAATCCAATACGGTCTTAGATTTAATTCTATCACCTGATATCGCACAAATTGCCTTCTGGCTGTCGGTAAATATATTAAGCCTTGTGGGCGCCATATTTATTCTAATCCAATTTACACATTCCGTTATTGCTCGTACTTCTGCCTGGAAGCTTGTGTTATGATTAGGTAAACGGTGGTATATTTCTGTTTCTGGGTCTTCAATATAGAACCCCAGACCCACTGTGGTATACCTCGAAATACCTTTTTCCTTATAGTTATATCGTACATCTCGCAGCTTATCCATCTGTTCCTTAGCATGTAGTTGATCCAGTTACGGAGCACCCGGTCAACATAAAACTGGTCTAGGGATTGGATAAGGGTATCAGTGTGCACGTTATTGAAAGCGCCTTCGATGTCAATGCATACTGCCAGTGTATACAGTTTGCTATCGAAAGATTCACCTATGTAGTGGACAACTTCATTTAAAGCGGTTTCCACCGATCGTCCCTTTACATAAGCATGCTGCTTATATTTAAGGTCATTGTATGGTATGCTGCTTTTAACCATGCTATCGACTATCCGTTCCAAGGTTTTAAGTAGGAAGGACGTAAGACTTATCGGTCGATAGGACTTAGGTGTCGCATAGCTAGGTTTCCCTGGTTTGGGTATAAATATTACCCTTGCATCCTGCCATTTAACTGGGGTATATGCCAATTTTAAGCATGCAGTGAATATCTGTGACAGATGTACGGAAACCAGTCCCGCCTCCATCTGCAAAAGTGCCGGGAAAATTCCATCCGGCCCTGCAGCTTTATAGGGAGCAAAGCTCTTGATTGCCCCTTTAACCATGTCAGTTGTAATAACTATTTCCGTGTTACCCTCCCCTTCCTCCAATATCGGTTCATCTATGTTATTCGATATACCGGGTGGGAAATGAGAATCCATTAGGAGTTTCATTGTCTCCTCCATATCCTCAAGCCTCCTGCCCGTGTCATCGATCATAGATTCCGGTTGGACATGAGTTTTGGATAGGAATTTTTTTATCTTCGATACGTCATTTACGCTATCTACCTGTTCACAGAAAAGTTTCCAGGAGTCTCGTTTGGCTTTTCGAACGATTTTCTTATATTCACCAAGTTTATTACGATACTCATCCCAGTATACTGCGGTCTTTTTACGCCGTGCCCGGTTAAATAGTTTGCGAAGAGTCTTCCCAAGGTTCCGGATCTCCCCAGTTACCCAGGGTTTTTCCTGGGCAGATCTCCGCTCTCGCAGAGGGCAGCTGTCCTCGAACGATTCAACCAGGGCACTTGTGAACGTTTCCACTTTGGCATCTATATCCTCTTTATTTCGACATTGAAAAGTGTCCTGACCTAAACGGTTCTTTAGTAAGGTCCCGAACATTGTCCAATTAGTTTTAGACTTATTCCGAAACTTTATCGGCTTTGGTGGTGGCCTTAGTATTTTGAATCTTATGTACCGATGATCAGAAAAGGAGTGCTCGTCCGAAACTCTCCAATCCTGAATTTCGTTTATAAGCTCTTCTGAACATATAGTTATATCTAATACTTCTTCTCTGATTCTATTGACGAAGGTAGCTTTATTACCTAAGTTCAATGTTATCAAGTCTTTAGTATTAAAGAAATCCATGAGGGCTTGTCCCCTGCGATTGGTGTTTGTACTACCCCAAGCTACATGATGCGAGTTGGCATCACAACCTATTACAATTTTCTTATTTTTCCTTTGTGCCTCTTCAACCAGTTTCATCAGATCCGACGTTGGTGGTAGTGTCGGAGAATCGAAAGGTAGGTAAATAGATGCAAGGAATATGTTGCCACGACCTTGCTTCAGCACCGTTGCATCCGATGTTGATAATCCTGTTGAGAGGAGAAAACATAAGTTCTTGTGACATAAGATACATGTTCTCGGGCGAGATCCTGTATCAGCGTAGAAAAGTTGGAAATTTACGTGATTTAATCCAGAAACCTTGTTGCGAATCGTCCAAGGTTCCTGGATTAAAGCTATATGTATTTTACCTGTGTTGATTTTAGCCATCAGAGCGTTGGTAGCTGTCTCGCTCCGATGGAGGTTTATTTGGATAACCTCAATCATGGTCATCCATTAAACTGTCTTCCAGCGAGTTGGTGGTCACCTCCTCGCTCTTTGGATTTGACTCCTCCGGATAGCCTGAAGTGGCTATTAATGCAGTGAGTACTGTAGATGGCACTGCGGTGTCCTTATCAGGCATAGGAATAGCAATATTTTTAATAGACACATTCCCAATTCTGGAGAGCATTGCTGTTCTGTCTTCTGGCGGGTGAGTGATTTCCTCCTCGCTTTTAGGATTTGACTCCTCAACATTGCTAGTACTTGCTAATGATGCTTTGGGTACTGTCTTAGGTGTTTTAGTGTCCTTGTCGGGGCCGGTTTTGACAGCCCTTTCAATCGGCGCCTTCCCAATTTTGGAAAGGGCAACTACACTTTCTTCTGGCGAGTTAATGGTAAATTCCTCGATTTTAGGATTTGACTCCTCAACGTTATCAGTAGTGGATACTGATGCTGTGGTCTTAGGTTTTTTAGTGTCCTTTTCGAGGCTTGTTGTAACAGCCCTTCCAATCGGCACCTTCCCAATTTTGAATATGACAGATTTAGAGGCGAAGTAAGCCCTACCTTTATTCTTGGCAAGACTAGCCATGGATTTCTGGTCGATACCTATTACAAATAAAGTTCCCTCAGGTTCTTCTTTCCTGTAAAAGACATCCCATTTTTCCACGGCCAGCTCAGCATTTTGACCTCCAAGAATTTCCAGTATACGTTCATTAGCCAGTTTACTGCCCCATCCTTTTATGTAGACAGTGGACTTTAGGAGCACCGGAAGCTCGCTCTTCTTTGCCAGTCCCAGCCTAGCGCCGTCCCAGGGAGGAGGGATACTTTCCACCAAGTTCTTTAGGGTGCTAACACATTGGTGAGATGCCAACCTCATCAACATCACGCCCATGCTGAACTCGCAGCTCTCGCTCTCTATTGGTTGTTTGCCCTTTGAAGCGATTGCATGGTCCACTATCTTATTGTTGACCAGGTCTTCTATTTTACTCTGTTGGTCTATTGGAATTTTGCCTGTCGGATTACCGGCATTGTAAACTGCATAGCAGAGATCGTCCCGGTGCCTACTTCTGGCAACTTTGGCGTAAGATGGCGGCTCTTTTCCTTTTCCTCCGTCTAGCTTCTCCTTCCTCGTTTTTCGGGGCTTCTTTTGAGATTCCCTTACCTTCGAGGTTGATTTCGCCGACGTGTTCGTCTTCGGAATATCTGGCTTGGCGTTGTCACCCTTACTCGCAGGATTCTCACTTGAGATTCCTTTGAGTGAAGTATGGCTTGGCTTCGACTGTGTATTAGAAGACGGGGAGCTCTTTTTCTTCTTAGGTTTATTCTCAGTTGTCAACTCCTCGGGAGACCTGATCCTTTTTGCCTCAGATCTTGTGAGAGAGTCCGATTTTTCCTTTGGAGTGTCGTGGGATTGACTAACTATGATTTCCTGAAGCATCTTTTTCAACTTCCTCCTCTGCGCTCCAGAAAGTCTTTTCTTAGTAATAGGTAGTTTAGCTATGCTATCACTCACCTCTTTCACCATTTGCTCTACTTCATCCTTTTTGGGATTTGCTATAATGGTATTATTTTTATTATCATCTGAGGATTCAGAGTCGGAACCCTCACCTATATTTAAAGGCTGAGGTAGCTTAGAGCTCTCTCCGAGTACATCCTTCTCTTTCACCCCTATATTTTTGCCAGCGGCATGCTGTACACTTGACGCATTGTCCGCCACGGAGGCCAAGGTACCCACCTCCGTAGTAGTATTCTGCTCACGATTGCAGGATGACGACGACACGTGACTCGCGAGTAGATCAACACTTGCCGCCGGTACTGGGTTATTTAGGCCCTGCACCGTAACTTTTATCTTTTTATTTTTATTTTCCATATTTGTTTTTTTTTTTTTTTTTTTTCCAGTTTTTTGGTCCGCGGGGAATATAATATTCCCAGGTGGTGGACAATCTGCCCTCCCTCAGCTTAAGTGAAATTAAAGCTGGGAGAGGACAGATGGTCCATCACCACCCCCTATCCGCCACCCGGGGACGCGCTCGGTAGGAAAAATCTGGAAAACTCCCCCGAGTTTTTGATAAAATTTATAAACTTTGCATATCATTACAATTTTGGCACAGAGTACATTTCGTAGTATATTTTTCTTTTTCCTATTCACGCAAATAACTTTGTCAGTTTTCAAGCTAAGACAGTTTCGTATACCTCATTTTACACATCACTTGGCACAATGTGTTTTCCCTATTCACGCAAATAACTTTGTCAGTTTTCAAGCTACAAAAGTTTCGTATACCTCATTTTAAATAATAAGAAACGCACTTTCTTTTGATATATCATTTATACAAAAATCTTAAGTTCATAAATTTGTCAAATTTGCATATCATTACAATTTTGGTACAGAGTGCATTTCTTAGTATATTGTATTTTCCCTATTCACGCAAATAACTTTGTCAGTTTTCGAGCTACGATAGCTTCGTATACCTCATTTTAATCCATAAGAAACGCAATTTCTTTTGATAGATTACACCGTCCAACACCATTTTTCACACACGAACCAAACCATATACATACGAAAGCACATAATTTAAGTGGAATAACTGCGTACTCAGTTTTTCATTTTCTGATCGTTTGTCCTTTTTAAAGGACTTTAAAATTTGAGGTACATACAATTTTCAAAAATTTTTATAAAATATTTTAGCCACCCTATTATAACAATATGGATATCAAACTAAAGAGGACAATTGCAGTATTTATATCTCGTATTTTGTTTTATTTTTTAAGAATAAAAAGATGTAAAAAATATCCTTATAAAAGTTTATCCTTTATTATCCTTGAAATTTTATACAAAATTGTTCAACAAAAAATATTCATAATAAAGACATTAGAATGGAGTACAAAAGTCTGAAATTTGGTCTTCATAGCTAAATTTGTTTAATTTTTATAATTTTTTTTAAATATCTCAATAAATAAATTAATAAAATTTTCCCCTCTGAAAATTTCAAAGTCCTTTTTTTGTTAAAATATTATGTAGAAAAATGAGAAATTTGATATTGTGGAACCGAGTTTCTTTATCTCTATGATAAAAAGTTAAAAAAGTGGAAACTTTGAAGAATATGAAAGGATAAAAATCGATTAAGGATATCTTGCATTTTTTATCCTTTCATGTTAAAACTACCTTCTGGGGAAGTATATTTTCCTTTTTAATTTAACACAATTATTCCGAATTCTATAGCTATTCTAAATTCCATATATCTTTTAAAAATATCTTTGACCTCCCAATAATGTTTTCAAAGTAGTTTATTATATAGTTTTCATTAAATATACAAAAGGGCGAAGGTATATCATGTGCAATTAGTAAACCACGATATAGATAAATATTTAAACAAGTAGGAAAGTATAACCGGACTGGGCCGACCATATGATACCCTACACCAGTTGTGAGTTTATTTAAAATGTGATTTACTTTAGCAAATAAAATATTTATGTTGAATTTTATTTCAATTGCGACATATTGAAGAAAAACTAATTTTTTGAAAGTGGCTTCATATAGGGGCTAGAGTCAAATATAGATTAAAGGCCTGCACCTTTATAAGTCAATTATGGAAGTTCAAGCCATATTTTACTATTATAATTTGTATTTATAATATTGCGCTTATCATATTATCCTGAAGTCGATTTTAGATTTCGGAACATGCATGTTTTAATCACTAAACCGTCATAATCACACGAAATAAAATGTTATATATTTTAAGGCCTGTTATCTCAACCTCCGGTTATCGTTTAAATGGTAGATATTCAGCCTGAAGACTGTCAATTTAACGTTATTACAAAAAATTAACAGACATTTAGATAAGAACTCCATTAAGCAACTGGTATAAATAATAAATTTACAAAATATTTTCAACAAACATATTTTTTAATTTGAATATAACATAACTTTAAAATTTTTTTACAAAAAACTAATAAAGATAAGAACATGAAATTATGGATTCTGGAACTCCATATTATTAAATTTGTCATATATTTTTTTCTAAAAAAACTGACTATAAAAAATAGGGATATTAAAGGATTAAAATTTTAAAGGACATTTTTTTCGTTTTTTTATTCCAACATTTTAAAACTATTTTATTCGTAAAAATACTGTTGTTCTCCTCTTTCAGTGGATACCCATATTGACCCACTACACCAAACCAAATTTTAGCTAAATATAATTATACCTACTCTTCCTTTCAAACTTTAAAGTCCTTTTAAAGGAAGAAACGATCAGAAAATAAAAAACCGAAAATGTAGTATAACTATATCAAGTATGTAGTTTCGAATGTATATGGTCTTGCTCATGTGTGCAACAATTTTTCCCAATTTGTTGTACGGTGTTACTTATAAAAAAATCTTTAGTTCATAAAATTTATCAAATTTGCATATCATTACAATTTTGGTACAGAGTGCATTTCTTAGTATATTGTATTTTCCCTATTCTCACAAATAACTTTGTCATTTTAATCCATAGGAAACGCAGTTTCTTTTGATGTATCACTTATTCAAAAGTCTTAAGTTCATAAAATTTATAAAATTTGCTTATCGTTACAATTTTGGTACAGAGTGCATTTCTTAGTATATTGTATTTTTCCTATTCACACAAATAACTTTGTCAGTTTTCAAGCTACAAAAGTTTCGTATACCTCATTTTAAATAATAAGAAACGCACTTTCTTTTGATATATCATTTATACAAAAATCTTAAGTTCATAAAATTGATAATATTTGCATATCATTACAATTTTGGTACAGAGTGCATTTCTTAGTATATTGTATTTTCCCTATTCACGCAAATAACTTTGTCTGTTTTCAAGCTACGACAGTTTTGTATACCTCATTTTAATCCATAAGAAACGCACTTTCTTCTGATATATCACTTATTCAAAAAACTTAAGTTCATAAAATTTATCAAATTTGCATATCATTACAATTTTGGTACAGAGTGCATTTCTTAGTATATTGTATTTTCCCTATTCACGCAAATAACTTTGTCAGTTTTCGAGCTACAAAAGTTTCGTATACCTCATTTTAAATAATAAGAAACGCACTTTCTTTTGATATATCATTTATACAAAAATCTTAAGTTCATAAAATTTGTCAAATTTGCACTTTCTTTGAATATATCACTTATTCAAAAATCTTAAGTTCATAAAATTTATCAAATTTGCATATCTTTACAATTTTGGTACAGAGTGCATTTCTTGGCACAATGTGTTTTCCCTATTCACGCAAATAACTTTGTCAGTTTTCAAGCTACAAAAGTTTCGTATACCTCATTTTAAATAATAAGAAACGCACTTTCTTTTGATATATCATTTATACAAAAATCTTAAGTTCATAAAATTTGTCAAATTTGCATATCATTACAATTTTGGTACAGAGTGCATTTCTTAGTATATTGTATTTTCCCTATTCACGCAAATAACTTTGTCAGCTTTCGAGCTACGATAGCTTCGTATACCTCATTTTAATCCATAAGAAACGCAATTTCTTTTGATAGATTACTTATAAAAAAATCTTTAGTTCATAAAATTTATCAAATTTGCATATCATTACAATTTTGGTACAGAGTGCATTTCTTGGCACAATGTATTTTCCCTATTCACGCAACTAACTTTGTCAGTTTTCAAGCTACGACAGTTTCATATACCTCTTTTTAATCCATAAGAAACGCACTTTCTTTTGATATATCACTTATTCAAAAATCTTAAGTTCATAAAATTTATCAAATTTTATGCATTTCTTGCCAGAATATATTTTCCCTATTCACGCAAATAACTTTGACAGTTTTCAAGCTACGACAGTTTCGTATACCTCATTTTAATCCAGAATCCGCACTTACCTTTTGATATATTATTTATACAAGAATCTTAAGTCCATAAAATTTATCAAATTTGCATATCATTACAATTTTGGTACAGAGTGCATTTCTTGCCACAATGTATTTTCCCTATTCGCGCAAATAGCTTTGTCAGTTTTCAAGCTACGACAGTTTTGTATACCTCATTTTAATCCATAAGAAACGCACTTTCTTCTGATATATCACTTATTCAAAAATCTTAAGTTGATAAAATTTATAAACTTTGCATATCATTACAATTTTGGCACAGAGTACATTTCGTAGTATATTTTTCTTTTTCCTATTCACGCAAATAACTTTGTCAGTTTTCAAGCTAAGACAGTTTCGTATACCTCATTTTAATCCATAAGAAACGCACTTTATTCTGATATATCACTTGGCACAATGTGTTTTCCCTATTCACGCAAATAACTTTGTCAGTTTTCAAGCTACAAAAGTTTCGTATACCTCATTTTAAATAATAAGAAACGCACTTTCTTTTGATATATCATTTATACAAAAATCTTAAGTTCATAAAATTTGTCAAATTTGCATATCATTACAATTTTGGTACAGAGTTCATTTCTTAGTATATTGTATTTTCCCTATTCACGCAAATAACTTTGTCAGTTTTCGAGCTACGATAGCTTCGTATACCTCATTTTAATCCATAAGAAACGCAATTTCTTTTGATAGATCACTTATAAAAAAATCTTTAGTTCATAAAATTTATCAAATTTGCATATCATTACAATTTTGGTACAGAGTGCATTTCTTAGTATTCTCACAAATAACTTTGTCATTTTAATCCATAGGAAACGCAGTTTCTTTTGATGTATCACTTATTCAAAAGTCTTAAGTTCATAAAATTTATAAAATTTGCATATCGTTACAATTTTGGTACAGAGTGCATTTCTTAGTATATTGTATTTTCCCTATTCACACAAATAACTTTGTCAGTTTTCAAGCTACAAAAGTTTCGTATACCTCATTTTAAATAATAAGAAACGCACTTTCTTTTGATATATCATTTATACAAAAATCTTAAGTTCATAAAATTGATAATATTTGCATATCATTACAATTTTGGTACAGAGTGCATTTCTTAGTATATTGTATTTTCCCTATTCACGCAAATAACTTTGTCTGTTTTCAAGCTACGACAGTTTTGTATACCTCATTTTAATCCATAAGAAACGCACTTTCTTCTGATATATCACTTATTCAAAAAACTTAAGTTCATAAAATTGATCAAATTTGCATATCATTACAATTTTGGTACAGAGTGTATTTCTTGGCACAATGTGTTTTCCCTATTCACGCAAATAACTTTGTCAGTTTTCAAGCTACAAAAGTTTCGTATACCTCATTTTAAATAATAAGAAACGCACTTTCTTTTGATATATCATTTATACAAAAATCTTAAGTTCATAAAATTTGTCAAATTTGCATATCATTACAATTTTGGTACAGAGTGCATTTCTTAGTATATTGTATTTTCCCTATTCACGCAAATAACTTTGTCAGTTTTCGAGCTACGATAGCTTCGTATACCTCATTTTAATCCATAAGAAACGCAATTTCTTTTGATAGATTACTTATAAAAAAATCTTTAGTTCATAAAATTTATCAAATTTGCATATCATTACAATTTTGGTACAGAGTGCATTTCTTGGCACAATGTATTTTCCCTATTCACGCAACTAACTTTGTCAGTTTTCAAGCTACGACAGTTTCATATACCTCTTTTTAATCCATAAGAAACGCACTTTCTTTTGATATATCACTTATTCAAAAATCTTAAGTTCATAAAATTTATCAAATTTTATGCATTTCTTGCCAGAATATATTTTCCCTATTCACGCAAATAACTTTGACAGTTTTCAAGCTACGACAGTTTCGTATACCTCATTTTAATCCAGAATCCGCACTTACCTTTTGATATATTATTTATACAAGAATCTTAAGTCCATAAAATTTATCAAATTTGCATATCATTACAATTTTGGTACAGAGTGCATTTCTTGCCACAATGTATTTTCCCTATTCACGCAAATAGCTTTGTCAGTTTTCAAGCTACGACAGTTTTGTATACCTCATTTTAATCCATAAGAAACGCACTTTCTTCTGATATATCACTTATTCAAAAATCTTAAGTTGATAAAATTTATAAACTTTGCATATCATTACAATTTTGGCACAGAGTACATTTCGTAGTATATTTTTCTTTTTCCTATTCACGCAAATAACTTTGTCAGTTTTCAAGCTAAGACAGTTTCGTATACCTCATTTTAATCCATAAGAAACGCACTTTATTCTGATATATCACTTGGCACAATGTGTTTTCCCTATTCACGCAAATAACTTTGTCAGTTTTCAAGCTACAAAAGTTTCGTATACCTCATTTTAAATAATAAGAAACGCACTTTCTTTTGATATATCATTTATACAAAAATCTTAAGTTCATAAAATTTGTCAAATTTGCATATCATTACAATTTTGGTACAGAGTTCATTTCTTAGTATATTGTATTTTCCCTATTCACGCAAATAACTTTGTCAGTTTTCGAGCTACGATAGCTTCGTATACCTCATTTTAATCCATAAGAAACGCAATTTCTTTTGATAGATCACTTATAAAAAAATCTTTAGTTCATAAAATTTATCAAATTTGCATATCATTACAATTTTGGTACAGAGTGCATTTCTTAGTATATTGTATTTTCCCTATTCTCACAAATAACTTTGTCATTTTAATCCATAGGAAACGCAGTTTCTTTTGATGTATCACTTATTCAAAAGTCTTAAGTTCATAAAATTTATAAAATTTGCATATCGTTACAATTTTGGTACAGAGTGCATTTCTTAGTATATTGTATTTTCCCTATTCACACAAATAACTTTGTCAGTTTTCAAGCTACAAAAGTTTCGTATACCTCATTTTAAATAATAAGAAACGCACTTTCTTTTGATATATCATTTATACAAAAATCTTAAGTTCATAAAATTGATAATATTTGCATATCATTACAATTTTGGTACAGAGTGCATTTCTTAGTATATTGTATTTTCCCTATTCACGCAAATAACTTTGTCTGTTTTCAAGCTACGACAGTTTTGTATACCTCATTTTAATCCATAAGAAACGCACTTTCTTCTGATATATCACTTATTCAAAAAACTTAAGTTCATAAAATTGATCAAATTTGCATATCATTACAATTTTGGTACAGAGTGCATTTCTTGGCACAATGTGTTTTCCCTATTCACGCAAATAACTTTGTCAGTTTTCAAGCTACAAAAGTTTCGTATACCTCATTTTAAATAATAAGAAACGCACTTTCTTTTGATATATCATTTATACAAAAATCTTAAGTTCATAAAATTTGTCAAATTTGCACTTTCTTTGAATATATCACTTATTCAAAAATCTTAAGTTCATAAAATTTATCAAATTTGCATATCTTTACAATTTTGGTACAGAGTGCATTTCTTGGCACAATGTGTTTTCCCTATTCACGCAAATAACTCTGTCAGTTTTCAAGCTACAAAAGTTTCGTATACCTCATTTTAATCCATAAGAAACGCACTTTCTTTTGATATATCATTTATACAAAAATCTTAAGTTCATAAAATTTGTCAAATTTGCATATCATTACAATTTTGGTACAGAGTGCATTTCTTAGTATATTGTATTTTCCCTATTCACGCAAATAACTTTGTCTGTTTTCAAGCTACGACAGTTTTGTATGCCTCATTTTAATCCATAAGAAACGCACTTTCTTTTGATATATCACTTATTCAAAAATCTTAAGTTCATAAAATTTATCAAATTTGCATAACATTACAATTTTGGTACAGAGTGCATTTCTTGGCACAATGTGTTTTCCCTATTCACGCAAATAACTCTGTCAGTTTTCAAGCTACGACAGTTTCATATACCTCATTTTAATCCATAAGAAACGCACTTTCTTTTGATATATCACTTATTCAAAAATCTTAAGTTCATAAAATTTATCAAATTTGCATATCATTACAATTTTGGTACAAAGTGCATTTCTTGCCAGAATATATTTTCCCTATTCACGCAAATAACTTTGACAGTTTTCAAGCTACGACAGTTTCGTATACCTCATTTTAATCCATAAAAAACGCACTTACATTTTGATATATTATTTATACAAGAATCTTAAGTCCATAAAATTTATCAAATTTGCATATCATTACAATTTTGGTACAAAGTGCATTTCTTGCCAGAATATATTTTCCCTATTCACGCAAATAACTTTGTCAGTTTTCAAGCTACGACCTCATTTTAATCCATAAGAAACCTCATTTTAATCCATAAGAAACGCACTTTGTTTTGATGTATCACTTATTTAAAAATCTTAAGTTCATAAAATTTATAAAATTTGCATATCGTTACAATTTTGGTACAGAGTACATTTCATGGCACAATGTATTTTCCATATTGACGCAAATAACTTTGTCAGTTTTCAAGCTACGACAGTTTCGTATTCCTCATTTTAATCCATAAGAAACGCACTTTCTTTTGATATATCACCTATTCAAAAATCTTAAGTTCATAAAATTTATCAAATTTGCATATCATTACAATTTTGGTACAAAGTGCATTTCTTGCCAGAATATATTTTCCCTATTCACGCAAATAACTTTGTCAGTTTTCAAGCTACGACAGTCTCATATATCTCATTTTAATCCATAAGAAACTTACTTTGTTTTGATGTATCACTTATTTAAAAATCTTAAGTTCATAAAATTTATAAAATTTGCATATCGTTACAATTTTGGTACAGAGTACATTTCATGGCACAATGTATTTTCCATATTGACGCAAATAACTTTGTCAGTTTTAAAGCTACGACAGTTTCGTATTCCTCATTTTAATCCATAAGAAACGCACTTTCTTTTGATATATCACCTATTCAAAAATCTTAAGTTCATAAAATTTATAAAATTTGCATATCATTACAAATTTGGTACAGAGTACATTTCTTACTATATTGTATTTTCCTTATTCACGCAAATAACTTTGTCAGTTTTCAAGCTACGGCAGTGTCATATACCTCATTTTAATCCATAAGAAACGCATTTTCTTTGGATATATCACTTATTCAAAAATCTTAAGTTCATAAAATTTGTCAAATTTGCATATCATTACAATTTTGGTACAAAGTGCATTTCTTGCCAGAATATATTTTCCCTATTCACGCAAATAACTTTGACAGTTTTCGAGCTACGACAGTGTCATATACCTCATTTTAATCCATAAGAAACGCACTTTCTTCTGATATATCACTTATTCAAAAATCTTAAGTTCATAAAATTTATAAACTTTGCATATCATTACAATTTTGGCACAGAGTACATTTCTTAGTGTACTTTTTTTCCTATTCACGCAACTAACTTTGTCAGTTTTCAAGCTACGACAGTTTCTATACCTCATTTTAATCCATAAGAAACGCACTTTCTTTTGATATATCACTTATTCAAAAAACTTAAGTTCATAAAATTTATCAAATTTGCATATCATTACAATTTTGGTACAGAGTGCATTTCTTGGCACAATGTATTTTCCCTATTCACGCAACTAACTTTGTCAGTTTTCAAGCTACGACAGTTTCGTATACCTCATTTTAATCTATAAGAAACGCACTTTCTTTTGATATATCACTTATTCAAAAATCTTAAGTTCATAAAATTTATTAAATTTGCATATCATTACAATTTTGGTACAAAGTGCATTTCTTGCCAGAATATATTTTCCCTATTCACGCAAATAACTTTGACAGTTTTCAAGCTACGACAGTTTCGTATACCTCATTTTAATCTATAAGAAACGCACTTATTCAAAAATCTTAAGTTCATAAAATTTATCAAAGTTGCATATCATTACAATTTTGGTACAGAGTGCATTTCTTGGCACAATGTGTTTTCCCTATTCACGCAAATAACTTTGTCAGTTTTCAAGCTACAAAAGTTTCGTATACCTCATTTTAAATAATAAGAAACGCACTTTCTTTTGATATATCATTTATAGAAAAATCTTAAGTTCATAAAATTTGTCAAATTTGCATATCATTACAATTTTGGTACAGAGTGCGTTTCTTAGTATATTGTACTTTCCCTATTCACCCAAATAACTTTGTCAGTTTTCGAGCTACGATAGCTTCGTATACCTCATTTTAATCCATAAGAAACGCAATTTCTTTTGATAGATTACTTATACAAAAATCTTTAGTTCATAAAATTTATCAAATTTGCATATCATTACAATTTTGGTACAGAGTGCATTTCTTAGTATATTGTATTTTCCCTATTCACACAAATAACTTTGTCAGTTTTCAAGCTACGACAGTTTCGTATACCTCATTTTAATCCATAAGAAACGCACTTTCTTTTGATATATCACTTATTCAAAAAACTTAATTTCATAAAATTTATCAAATTTGCATATCATTACAATTTTGGTACAGAGTGCATTTCTTGGCACAATGTATTTTCCCTATTCATGCAACTAACTTTGTCAGTTTTTAAGCTACGACAGTTTCATATACCTCATTTTAATCCATAAGAAACGCACTTTCTTTTGATATATCACTTATTTAAAAATCTTAAGTTCATAAAATTTATCAAATTTTCATATCATTACAATTTCGGTACAGAGTACATTTCTTGGCACAATGTATTTTCACTATTCACGCAAATAACTTTGTCAGTTTTCAAGCTACGACAGTTTCGTGTACCTCATTTTAATCCATAAGGAACGCACTTTTTTTTGATATATTAATTATAGAATAATCTTAAGTTCATTAAATTTGTCAAATTTGCATATCATTACAATTTTGGCACAGAGTACATTTCTTAGTATACTTTTTTTTCTATTCACGCAACTAACTTTGTCAGTTTTCAAGCTACGACAGTTTCTATACCTCATTTTAATCCATAAAAAACGCACTTTCCTTTTGAGATATTATTTATTCAAGAATCTTAACTCCATAAAATTTATCAAATTTGCATATCATTACAATTTTGGTACAGAGTGCATTTCTTGCCACAATGTATTTTCCCTATTCACGCAAATAACTTTGTCAGTTTTCAAGCTACAACAGTTTTGTATACCTCATTTTAATCCATAAGAAACGCACTTTCTTCTGACATATCACTTATTCAAAAAACTTAAGTTGATAAAATTTATAAACTTTGCATATCATTACAATTTTGGCACAGAGTACATTTCGTAGTATATTTTTCTTTTTCCTATTCACGCAAATAACTTTGTCAGTTTTCAAGCTACGACAGTTTCGTATACCTCATTATAATCCATAAGAAACGCACTTTCTTTTGATATATTACTTATACAAATACCTTAAGTTCATAAAATTTACCAAATTTGCATATCATTACAATTTTGGTACAGAGTGCATTTCTTGGCACAATGTATTTTCCCTATTCACGCAAATAACTTTGTCAGTTTTCAAGCTACGACAGTTTCGAATACCTCATTTTAATCCATAGGAAACGCACTTTCTTTTGATGTATCACTTATTCAAAAGTCTTAAGTTCATAAAATTTATCAAATTTGCATATCGTTACAATTTTGGTACAGAGTGCATTTCTTGGCACAATGTATTTTCCCTATTCACGCAAATAACTTTGACGGTTTTCAAGCTACGACAGTTTCGTATACCTCATTTTAATCCATAAAAAACGCACTTACCTTTTGATATATTATTTATACAAGAATCTTAAGTCCATAAAATTTATCAAATCATTACTCATTACAATTTTGGTACATAGTGCATTTCTTGCCACAATGTATTTTCCCTATTTACGCAAATAACTTTGTCAGTTTTCAAGCTACGACAGTTTTGTATACCTCATTTTAATCCATAAGAAACGCACTCTCTTTTGATATATCACTTATTTAAAAATCTTAAGTTCATAAAATTTATAAACTTTGCATATCATTACAATTTTGGCACAGAGTAAATTTCGTAGTATATTTTTCTTTTTCCTATTCACGCAAATAACTTTGTCAGTTTTCAAGCTACGACAGTTTCATATACCTCATTTTAATCCATAAGAAACGCACTTTCTTTTGATATATCACTTATTCAAAAATCTTAAGTTCATAAAATTTATCAAATTTGCATATCATTACAACTTTGGTACAAAGTGCATTTCTTGCCAGAATATATTTACCCTATTCACGCAAATAACTTTGACGGTTTTCAAGCTACGACAGTTTCGTATACCTCATTTTAATGCATAAAAAACGCACTTACCTTTTGATATATTATTTATACAAGAATCTTAAGTCCATAAAATTTATCAAATCATTACTCATTACAATTTTGGTACATAGTGCATTTCTTGCCACAATGTATTTTCCCTATTCACGCAAATAACTTTGTCAGTTTTCAAGCTACGACAGTTTCGTATACTTCATTTTAATCCATAAGAAACGCACTTTCTTTTGATATATTACTTATACAAATAGCTTAAGTTCTTAAAATATACCAAATTTGCATATCATTACAATTTTGGTACAGAGTGAATTTCTTGGCACAATGTATTTTCTCTATTCACGCAAATAACTTTGTCAGTTTTCAAGCTACGACAGTTTCGTATACCTCATTTTAATCCATAAGAAACGCACTTTCTTTGAATATATCACTTATTCAAAAATTTTAAGTTCATAAAATTTATCAAATTTGCATATCTTTACAATTTTGGTACATTTCTTGGCACAATGTGTTTTCCCTATTCACGCAAATAACTTTGTCAGTTATCAAGCTAAGACAGTTTCGTATACCTCATTTTAATCCATAAGAAACGCAATTTCTTTTGATAGATTACTTATACAAAAATCTTTAGTTCATAAAATTTATAAAATTTGCATATCGTTACAATTTTGGTACAGAGTGCATTTCTTAGTATATTGTATTTTCCCTATTCACACAAATAACTTTGTCAGTTTTCAAGCTACGACAGTTTCGTATACCTCATTTTAATCCATAAGAAACGCACTTTCTTTGAATATATCACTTATTCAAAAATCTTAAGTTCATAAAATTTATCAAATTTGCATATCTTTACAATTTTGGTACATTTCTTGGCACAATGTGTTTTCCCTATTCACGCAAATAACTTTGTCAGTTTTCAAGCTAAGACAGTTTCGTATACCTCATTTTAATCCATAAGAAACGCAATTTCTTTTGATAGATTACTTATACAAAAATCTTTAGTTCATAAAATTTATCAAATTTGCATATCATTACAATTTTGGTACAGAGTGCATTTCTTAGTATATTGTATTTTCCCTATTCACACAAATAACTTTGTCAGTTTTCAAGCTACGACAGTTTCGTATACCTCATTTTAATCCATAAGAAACGCACTTTCTTCTGATATATCACTTATTAAAAAAAC
Organism: Lucilia sericata; assembly: GCF_015586225.1. Lineage (NCBI taxonomy): Eukaryota > Metazoa > Arthropoda > Insecta > Diptera > Calliphoridae > Lucilia > Lucilia sericata. The sequence goes on along the minus strand of NW_023994848.1, from coordinate 7,169 downwards.
TTAATTTCATAAAATTTATCAAATTTGCATATCATTACAATTTTGGTACAGAGTGCATTTCTTGGCACAATGTATTTTCCCTATTCATGCAACTAACTTTGTCAGTTTTTAAGCTACGACAGTTTCATATACCTCATTTTAATCCATAAGAAGCGCACTTTCTTTTGATATATCACTTATTCAAAAATCTTAACTCCATAAAATTTATCAAATTTGCATATCATTACAATTTTGGTACAGAGTGCATTTCTTGCCACAATGTATTTTCCCTATTCACGCAAATAACTTTGTCAGTTTTCAAGCTACAACAGTTTTGTATACCTCATTTTAATCCATAAGAAACGCACTTTCTTCTGACATATCACTTATTCAAAAATCTTAAGTTGATAAAATTTATAAACTTTGCATATCATTACAATTTTGGCACAGAGTACATTTCTTAGTATATTTTTTTCCTATTCACCCAATTAACTTTGTCAGTTTTCAAGCTACGACAGTTTGGTATACCTCATTTTAATCCATAAGAAACGCACTTTCTTTTGATATATTACTTATACAAATAGCTTAAGTTCATAAAATTTACCAAATTTGCATATCATTACAATTTTGGTACAGAGTGAATTTCTTGGCACAATGTATTTTCCCTATTCACGCAAATAACTTTGTCAGTTTTCAAGCTACGACAGTTTCGTCTACCTCATTTTAATCCATAGGAAACGCACTTTCTTTTGATGTATCACTTATTCAAAAGTCTTAAGTTCATAAAATTTATAAAATTTGCATATCGTTACAATTTTGGTACAGAGTGCATCTCTTGGCACAATGTATTTTCCCTATTCACGCAACTAACTTTGTCAGTTTTCAAGCTACGACAGTTTCATATACCTCTTTTTAATCCATAAGAATCGCACTTTCTTTTGATATATCACTTATTCAAAAATCTTAAGTTCACAAAATTTATCAAATTTGCATATCATTACAGTTTTGGTACAAAGTGCATTTCTTACCAGAATATATTTTCCTTATTCACGCAAATAACTTTGACAGTTTTCAAGCTACGACAGTTTCGTATGCCTCATTCTAATCCATAAAAAACGCACTTACCTTTTGATATATTATTTATACAAGAATCTTAAGTCCATAAAATTTATCAAATTTGCATATCATTACAATTTTGGTACAGAGTACATTTCTTGACACAATGTATTTTCCCTATTCACGCAAATAACTTTGTCAGTTTTCAAGCTACGACAGTTTTGTATACCTCATTTTAATCCATAAGAAACGCACTTTCTTCTGATATATCACTTATTCAAAAATCTTAAGTTGATAAAATTTATAAACTTTGCATATCATTACAATTTTGGCGCAGAGTACATTTCGTAGTATATTTTTCTTTTTCCTATTCACGCAAATAACTTTTTCAGTTTTCAAGCTAAGACAGTTTCGTATACCTCATTTTAATCCATAAGAAACGCACTTTATTCTGATATATCACTTATTCAAAAATCTTAAGTTCATAAAATTTATCAAATTTGCATATTTTTACAATTTTGGTACAGAGTCCATTTCTTGGCACAATGTGTTTGCCCTATTCACGCAAATAACTTTGTCAGTTTTCAAGCTACAAAAGTTTCGCATACTTCATTTTAATCCATAAGAAACGCACTTTCTTTTGATATATCACTTATTCAAAAAACTTAAGTTCATAAAATTTATCAAATTTGCATATCATTACAATTTTGGTACAGAGTGCATTTCTTGGCACAATGTATTTTCCCTATTCACGCAAATAACTTTGTCAGTTTTCAAGCTACGACAGTTTCGTATACCTCATTTTAATCCATAAGAAACGAACTTTCTCTTGATGTATCACTTATTCAAAAGTCTTAAGTTCATAAATTTTATAAAATTTGCATATCGTTACAATTTTGGTACAGAGTGCATTTCTTAGTATATCGTATTATCCCTATTCACACAAATAACTTTGTCAGTTTTCAAGCTACGACAGTTTCGTATACCTCATTTTAATCTATAAGAAACGCACTTTCTTTGAATATATCACTTATTCAAAAATCTTAAGTTCATAAAATTTATCAAATTTGCATATTTTTACAATTTTGGTACAGAGTCCATTTCTTGGCACAATGTGTTTGCCCTATTCACGCAAATAACTTTGTCAGTTTTCAAGCTACAAAAGTTTCGTATACCTCAGTTTAATCCATAAGAAACGCACTTTCTTTTGATATATCACTTATTCAAAAACTTAAGTTCATAAAATTGATCAAATTTGCATATCATTACAATTTTGGTACAGAGTGCATTTCTTGGCACAATGTATTTTCCCTATTCACGCAAATAACTTTGTCAGTTTTCAAGCTACGACAGTTTCATATACCTAATTTTAATCCATAAGAAACGCACTTTCTTTTGATATATCACTTATTAAAAAATCTTAAAATCATAAAATTTATCAAATTTGCATATCTTTACAATTTTGGTACATTTCTTGGCACAATGTGTTTTCCCTATTCACGCAAATAACTTTGTCACTTTTCAAATTACAAAAGTTTCGTATACCTCATTTTAATCCATAAGAAACGCAATTTCTTTTGATAGATTACTAATACAAAAATCTTTAGTTCATAAAATTTATCAAATTTGCATATCATTATAATTTTGGTACAGAGTGCATTTCTTAGTATATTGTATTTTCCCTATTCACACAAATAACTTTGTCAGTTTTCAAGCTACGACAGTTTCGTATACCTCATTTTAATCCATAAGAAACGCACTTTCTTTTGATATATCTCTTATTCAAAAATCTTAAGTTCATAAAATTTATCAAATTTGCATATCATTACAATTTTGGTACAAAGTGCATTTCTTACCAGAATATATTTTCCCTATTCACGCAAATAACTTTGACAGTTTTCAAGCTACGACAGTTTCGTATGCCTCATTTTAATCCATAAAAAACGCACTTACCTTTTGATATATTATTTATACAAGAATCTTAAGTCCATAAAATTTATCAAATTTGCATATCATTACAATTTTGGTACAGAGTACATTTCTTGACACAATGTATTTTCCATATTCACGCAAATAACTTTTTCAGTTTTCAAGCTACGACAGTTTTGTATACCTCATTTTAATCCATAAGAAACGCACTTTATTCCGATATATCACTTATTCAAAAATCTTAAGTTCATAAAATTTATAAACTTTGCATATCATTACAATTTTGGCACAGAGTACATTTCGTAGTATATTTTTCTTTTTCCTATTCACGCAAATAACTTTTTCAGTTTTCAAGCTAAGACAGTTTCGTATACCTCATTTTAATCCATAAGAAACGCACTTTATTCTGATATATCACTTATTCAAAAATCTTAATTTGATAAAATTTATAAACTTTGCATATCATTACAATTTTGGCACAGATTACATTTCGTAGTATATTTTTCTTTTTCCTATTCAATCAAATAACTTTGTCGGTTTTCAAGCTAAGACAGTTTCGTATACCTTATTTTAATCCATAAGAAACGCACCTTCTTTTGATATATCACTTATTTACAAATCTTAAGTTCATAAAATTTATAAACTTTGCATATCATTACAATTTTGGCACAGAGTACATTTCTTAGTTTATTTTTTTTTTCTTATTCACCCAATTAACTTTGTCAGTTTTCAAGCTACGACAGTTTCGTATACCTCATTTTAATCCATAAGAAACGCACTTTCTTTTATATATTACTTATGCAAATACCTTAAGTTCATAAAATTTACCAAATTTGCATATCATTACAATCTTGGTACAGAGTGCATTTCTTGGAACAATGTATTTTCCCTATTCACGCAAATAACTTTGTCAGTTTTCAAGCTACGACAGTTTCGTATACCTCATTTTAATCCATAGGAAACGCACTTTCTTTTGATGTATCACTTATTCAAAAGTCTTAAGTTCATAAAATTTATAAAATTTGCATATCGTTACAATTTTGGTACAGAGTGCATTTCTTAGTATATTGTATTTTCCCTATTCACGCAAATAACTTGTCAGTTTTCGAGCTACGATAGCTTCGTATACCTCATTTTAATCCATAAGAAACGCAATTTCTTTTGATAGATTACTTATACAAAAATCTTTAGTTCATAAAATTTATCAAATTTGCATATCATTACAATTTTCACGCAAACAACTTTGACAGTTTTCAAGCTACGACAGTTTCGTATACCTCATTTTAATCCATAAAAAACGCACTTACCTTTTGGTATATTATTTATACAAGAATCTTAAGCCCATAAACTTATCAAATTTGCATATCATTACAATTTTGGTACAGAGTGCATTTCCTAGTATATTGTATTTTCCCTATTCACACAAATAACTTTGTCAGTTTTCAAGCTACGACAGTTTCGTATACCTCATTTTAATATATAAGAAACGCACTTTCTTTGAATATATCACTTATTCAAAAATCTTAAGTTCATAAAATTTATCAAATTTGCATATCTTTACAATTTTGGTACAGAGTGCATTTCTGGGCACAATGTGTTTTCCCTATTCACGCAAATAACTTTGTTAGTTTTCAAGCTATAAAAGTTTCGTATACCTCATTTTAAATAATAAGAAACGCACTTTCTTTTGATATATCATTTATACAAAAATCTTAAGTTCATAAATTTTGTCAAATTTGCATATCATTACAATTTTGGTACAGAGTGCATTTCTTAGTATATTGTATTTTCCCTATTCACGCAAATAACTTTGCAGTTTTCGAGCTAAGACAGTTTCGAATACCTCATTTCAATCCATAAGAAACGCAATTTCTTTTGATAGATTACTTATACAAAAATCTTTAGTTCATAAAATTTATCAAATTTGCATATCATTACAATTTTGGTACAGCGTGAATTTATTAATATAGTGTACTTTCCCTATTCACACAAATAACTTTCTCAGTTTTCAAACTACGACAGTTTCGTATACCTCATTTTAATCCATAAGAAACGCACTTTCTTTGAATATATCACTTATTCAAAAACCTTAAGTTCATAAAATTTATCAAATTTGCATATCATTACAATTCTGGTACAGAGTCCATTTCTTGGCACAATGTGTTTTCCCTATTCACGCAAATAACTTTGTCAGTTTTCAAGCTACAAAAGTTTCGTATACCTCATTTTAATCCATAGGAAACGCACTTTCTTTGAATATATCACTTATTCAAAAACCTTAAGTTCATAAAATTTATCAAATTTGCATATCATTACAATTTTGGTACAGAGTGCATTTCTTAGCACAATGTATTTTCCCTATTCACGCAACTAACTTTGTCAGTTTTAAGGCTACGACAGTTTAATATACCTCATTTTAATCCATAAGAAACGCACTTTCTTTTGATATATCACTTATTCAAAAATCTTAAGTTCATAAAATTTATCAATTTGCATATCATTTCAATTTTGGTACAAAGTGCATTTCTTGCCAGAATATATTTTCCCTATTCACGCAAATAACTTTGACAGTTTTCAAGCTACGACAGTTTCGTATACCTTATTTTAATCCATAAGAAATGCACTTTCTTTGAATGTATCACTTATTCAAAAATCTTAAGTTCATAAAATTTATAAAATTTGCATATCATTACAATTTTGGTACAGAGTACATTTCATACTATATTGTATTTTCCTTATTCACGCAAATAACTTTGTCAGTTTTCAAGCTACGACAGTTTGTATATACCTCATTTTAATCCATAAGAAACGCACTTTCTTTGAATATATCACTTATTCAAAAATCTTAAGTTCATAAAATTTATAAACTTTGCATATCATTACAATTTTGGCACAGAGTACATTTCTTAGTATATTTTTTTCCTATTCACGCAATAACTTTGTCAGTTTTCAAGCTACGACAGTTTCGTATACCTCATTTTAATCCATAAGAAACGCACTTTCTTTTGATATATCACTTATTCAAAAAACTTAAGTTCATAAAATTTATCAAATTGCATATCATTACAATTTTGGTAAGAGTGCATTTCTTGGCACAATGTATTTTCCCTATTCACGCAACTAACTTTGTCAGTTTTCAAGCTACGACAGTTTCATATACCTCATTTTAATCCATAAGAAACGCACTTTCTTTTGATATATCACTTATTCACAAATCTTATGTTCATAAAATTATCAAATTTGCATATCATTACAATTTATCCACGCAAAAAACACTTTGACAGTTTTCGAGCTACGACAGTTTCGTATACTCATTTTAATCCATAAAAACGCACTTACTCTTTTGATATATATTTATACAGAATACTTAAGCCCATAAAACTTTATCAAATTTGCATATCATTACCAATTTTGGTACAGAGTGCATTTCTTGCCACAATGTATTTTCCCTATTCCACGCAAATAACTTTGTCAGTTTTCAAGCTACGACAGTTTCGTATACCTCATTTTAATCCATAGGAAAATGCACTTTCTTTTGCTGTATCACTTATTCAAAGGTCTTAAGTCATAAAATTATAAAATTTGCATATCGTTACAATTTTGGTACAGAGTGCATTTCTTAGTATATTGTATTTTCCCTATTCACACAAATACTTGTCAGTTTTCAAGCTACGACAGTTTCGTATACCTCATTTTAATATATAAGAAACGCACTTTCTTTGAATATATCACTTATTCAAAAATCTTAAGTTCATAAAATTTATCAAATTGCATATCTTTACAATTTTGGTACAGAGTGCATTTCTTGGCACAATGTGTTTTCCCTATTCACGCAAATAACTTTGTTAGTTTTCAAGCTATAAAAGTTTCGTATACCTCATTTTAAATAATAAGAAACGCACTTTCTTTTGATATATCATTTATACAAAAATCTTAAGTTCATAAATTTTGTCAAATTTGCATATCATTACAATTTTGGTACAGAGTGCATTTCTTAGTATATTGTATTTTCCCTATTCACGCAAATAACTTTGCAGTTTTCGAGCTAAGACAGTTTCGTATACCTCATTTCAATCCATAAGAACGCAATTTCTTTTGATAGATTACTTATACAAAAATCTTTAGTTCATAAATTTATCAAATTTGCATATCATTACAATTTGGTACAGCGTGAATTTATTAATATAGTATACTTTCCCTATTCA